>NC_133336.1:106373357-106673357 GCF_042186555.1 Aquarana catesbeiana | reverse complement strand
ATGGCCCGGATGGAGTTATCCCTAGCTTCTCTACCTGGGATAAATCCCGTTTGATCGGGGTGGATAAAGGAGGGCAAGACATATTTAAGTCGATTTGCCATGATCTTAGCAAAAATTTTTATATCGACGTTAAGAAGTGATATTGGTCGATAGCTTTGTGGGAGAGTAGGGTCCTTGCCTTCCTTCGGGATTACGGTGATGTGGGCTAGTAATGCCTCGGGGGGGATCTGGTGAGTTGTGGCTAAAGAATTAAAATACCTACACATATGATTTTGTAGCAAAGGGAGAAATTTTACATAGTACGCTTTGGAATATCCATCCGGGCCAGGGCTCTTCCCA
The DNA here is from genome assembly GCF_042186555.1 of Aquarana catesbeiana. Lineage (NCBI taxonomy): Eukaryota > Metazoa > Chordata > Amphibia > Anura > Ranidae > Aquarana > Aquarana catesbeiana. The sequence continues at coordinate 106,673,018 of NC_133336.1, read as the reverse complement.
TTAGGTAGGGCCTTCACTGTCGAGATGATCTCCTGAGGGGAGACGGGGGCGTCAAGGTCTAGCTGCTGTTCGGGTGTCAGGGAGGGAAGTCCGGCTGAGGCGAGGTAGTCGCCAATAGCTTTCATTTTCGCTGTCCGCCCTGTGTGGGAGATCTCCTTATCTAGGTGATATAAGTCCGCATAATAATCTCTAAAGATGGAGGCAATCCCGGAGGAGTGTAATGTAGCTGTACCGTCAGGGGACCGAAGAGAGTGCACGTGAGCTGTCAGTCTTCTCCGCCGGAGCGCTCTAGCGAGCATTCTACCACACTTATTTCCCTGTTCGTAGTATTTATGTGAAAGGTAGCGTAGTTGTCTGCGCACTCGACGGTCAAGGAGGCGTGAAAAGAGTTCTCTCAGTTCGATCAACCGATCGCGGGCTTGAACATCTCCCTGGCGTTTGTGTTTAAGTTCTTCTTCCTGTAAAGCTGTCAGTACCCTCTGGAAGTCTATCTGCCTTTCCTTTTTAAGTTTAGAGCCTAGGGAGATCAGTTCCCCCCTGAGTACCGCCTTATGGCTTTCCCACACCACTCCGTCTGCCATATCCTCAGACACATTCTCTGTGAAATAATGTGTAATGGTCTCAGAGACCCTAGCCACTACCGAGGCATCGTCTAGGAGGTTTTCATTGAGCCTCCAGGACCAGGCCCTCTGCGTTTCATCTGGGATTCGCAGCACGGCCCACACCGGAGCGTGATCTGAAATAGTGATATTGCCTATTTCAGCTGACTGCAACAGCTCAAGGGTGTCGTGGTCCACACACATTAAATCAATGCGCGTGTACACGTCATGCACCCCCGAATAGTAGCTGTAATCCCTCTCTGACGCATGAAGAGCTCTCCATGTGTCTATAAGGAAGCTGTTCTGCAGTGACTTGCGAAAATGCTTGAGGAAGGCTTGGGAGTGAGTGGGGCGGCCTCGGGATGTGTCAACGAGTGGGTCCGGGCTCACATTAAAGTCCCCTCCAAGAATAAGGTGCCCCTCCCTGAATTCGTTCAGCTTGTCTAACACAGAGTCAATAAAGGAGAGTTGTTGGGCATTGGGTGCGTAGAGAGTCGCAAATGTAAATTTTTTGTTGGCCAAGACCCCCTTCACAAAGACGTATCTACCCTGCGGGTCGACTCGGCTCTCTGAGAGCTGGAATGGGCAAGACCTATGGAACGCAATGGCTGTACCCCGTGATTTGGCCACCGGAGAGTTGCTAAAGAACCATTGGGTGTATAAGTGTGTAGGTATCTTTGGGAGGGACTGTTCCCTAAAGTGAGTCTCCTGCAGGAAAACCACCTGGGCCCCCAGCCTCTTTAGTTCCTGCCAAAGCCTGTTGCGCTTGTGTGGAGAGCAGAGCCCCCTGACATTATAGGACAGTACCTTTAGTGACGGCGCACCTGACCTGGATGATAGTTGACCGGTCACACCCCCTCTAGATCCTCCGTGCATGGTTCAGTCCGTCAAAAGGCGACCTGAGGATCAAAGCAATAACCGTTAGCTCTGGAAAGTAATATCAGGCACAGAATGATATGAAGGGGGGAGGTTAAGGGGGGGGGGGAGGTAGATAGGGAGGAGGGGGGGTTAGGGGGGTTAGTGGAGAGAGTAGGTAGGGTAGGGGAGGAAAAGGAGGGAAGGGGATACGGGTGAAAACAATAGAAAACTATAGAGCTCACCCGGGAGGGGGGTATCAACCCAAAAACCGCCCGGGTGAAAACTCGGAGTCCCACAAGGGACTGTCACCTAGTAAGGTGAGGCCTAAGTGGGGTACGTGGGTGACCACCAAGGGGACGGCTAGCCCTTCCGTCCGTCCAGTCCATTATGACACATAAACAGGGTGGGGGGAAAAAAAAAAAAAAAAAAGAACAGTACATATCACCAAAAGGGGAAAGGAGATTATGTAACTCGAACTCCCAAAAAAGTGCGAAAAAGAAAAAACGGTGGGAAGGAAACCAGACAGCCAAGCTAGGAGCTGAACCACGGACCCCCCCAGTCCATCATGGCGCCCAATGGTACTCAGAATTGGGAAGTAGTGCAAAGGGCCTCGCGTGCAACGTCCTGCACGTGGAAGTAGGATAAGACAGCAATGCGTCCATTGGGCCCAGTGTCCTGATGAGGGCACCTATGATGAAGAGGGGATTATGTCCAGAAAATTAGTGAGAGCAGCAAGGGCGTCAGTGGTTTGTTCAGTCACTGGTTGTAGAGGTGCCCGGACGTGGGCCCTCTGTTTGCCTGTTACGACCTCTGGAGCGTCTGTTTCCTGCCGCCTGGATCCATGGCTGAGGTAGCTGGGGCATCTGGATGTCCGGAGTGGTGCGCCAGTCCGGGAAATCCACTGGATTAAGCTCCAAGGTATGTAAGAAGCGGGGGAGGTCATCCTTTGTGCGTAGTATAGCCCAACGGCCATTCTTGGAAGCCTGGAGGCTGAATGGGAAGCCCCAGCGGTATGTGAGGCCTGCTGCTTGAATTTCCATTAGGAGTGGGCGTAGGGCTCGCCGCTGCATTAGGGTACGCCGTGAGAGGTCCTGGTAAAAGGACAGTTGAGCTCCATCAAAGTCAAAGACTGGTCTGTTACGCATCTTTTGCATTATACGGTCCTTTAGTGTAAATTTGTGCAGCTTGCAGATCACATCCCTGGGGTTGTCGGGGTCTTCTGATGGGGGCCGAAGTGCCCTGTGCGCTCTGTCTATCTCAATCGGCACCGATGGAGGCAAACTCAGGATCTCACGGAACACTCCCTGCAAGGTGGGAACAATGTCCTTAGGTGCAGTGGCTTCAGGAAGGCCTCGTATGCGAATATTCGCTCGCCTGCTGCGGTTCTCCATGTCATCCAACTGACACAGAAGGGCCTCAATCTGGTGACTATGGGTGACAGTCTGTTCTTTGAGCTGAGCTATGGCGGGTATAGTGTCATCAAATTTCTGCTCCAGAGTCTCTACCCTGTGACCCAGTTCAGTGGTATCTGTTTGCAATTGCTCAATGTCTTGCCTGAAGGCCCTCTCAATCCTGCTGGTAAAGCGCTCTAGGTCCTCCTTAGTGGGGAGAGACCATAGATGCTGTCTGATGTCCCTGTCCTCCGTCAAATCTGCCAGGTTTGTGCCCCTGTCCTGTGGTGATGTGGAGCGGGGGGATGCAGGGGGGATGGAGTCGCTTACCAGCCTGGGAGAGGAGATAGGAGACAGTGCTGGGGGCGCTGGCTGAATTTCCTGCTGCAGCGTGGCCGTTCGTTCCGGCGCCATCTTGGATTTTCCCCTCTGCTGGCGGGGGGTGTCGGAAAGGAAAGAATCCAGCGATCCTTGGCCGTTGGGGTGAGCTCTTTTCGGCTGGGAAGAAGCTCGCCGCCGCTGTGACATGCCCTGTGCGGAAATCGGGGGGTAATCACCCCTGTAGCTGCTTATTTAGCTGCGGACCGGACGGAGCTCGGGCCCAGCACGTCCTCACTCCTCCATAGCCAGGCCACGCCCCTATTGACTATGTATCTGAACGTTACTCATCTTTATAATTGTTCAATAAAAATGATTGAATCAAAAGAGGAGCATGTTGAATGTGCTGTTAGGCAAGGTTTGTTGGGTGGGGATGATGTACGCACAGTGGAGGGTCCTTTCGCAGGCTTTGAAGAATGAGGGAGCCCATGACCGCAAGTTTGCCGAGACATGAGAAGCAAACTACTTGGGGTCACTGAGGAATACAGTATCTGTAACTGCCTCCTCCCAGCCACTTACTACTCCCAAGGGTTCTGGGGATGGAAAACCATCTGTTAAGGGTTGACGTATGTCTTGCTCTGCTTCAATGCCTCCAAAACTGCCAGAATCATCCTCCTCCTCCCTCTCCTCTTTTGTGTTCTGTGGTGTGGCAAGAAAGGTGCATAAATTGGGCCTTGAGAGGAAAGGAAGTCCTCCTCTTCCTCCCGCTGCTCTGCCTTAAGTGCCCTGTCCATATTGCCACACAGAGTCTCCCCCAGCAGGAACACAACAGGAATTGTGTCACTGATGCATGCATTGTCACAGCTCACCATCCTTGTGGCCCCCTCAAATGGTGACAGTACAGTGCATGCATCTATTATCAGCAGCCATTGGCATGGAGAAAAAAATCGGTGCCAGCCTGAGCCAGTCGTTGTGCCATACTCACACAGGTACTCATTGATGGCGTTCTGCTGCAAGTGCAGTCGCTGAAGCATTGCTAAAGTCAAGTTCCACCTGGTGGGCATGTCACAAATAAGGCGGTTTAGGGGTAGGTGGAATTCCCACTGAATTTCAGCCAACTGAGCACTGGCTGTGTATGACCGCCTGAAATGGCTACAGACTCCTCTGGCCTGCTTTAGAAGATCTTCCAACCCTGGGTACCTATTTAAGAAACGCTGCACTACCAAATTGAGGACAAGTGCCAGGTGTGGCACATGTGTCAATTTTCCCTGTCTAAGGGCGGACAGGAGGTTTGTGCCATTATCGCACACCACCATTCCTGGCTCCAGCTGGCGTGGCGTGAACCACCTCTGGGCCTGCCTATGCAGAGCTGCAAAAATCTCTGCTCTGGTGTGGCTCCTGTCCCCTAGACAGACCAGCTGAAGAACTACATGGCACCTTTTTGCCTGACTCATTGAATAGCCCCTTGAACGCTTAGTGGGTACTTGTGGTTCATAGGACAATTCAGCAGAGGAGGGCATGGAGGAGGAGGAGGTGGTAGAGCTGACAAATCTTGCATCATCACCACAAGCTGTATGGAGACGTGGCAGCACAACAAGCTGTAGCACTGAGCCCTGTCCTGCACCCTTGTGAGTTGCAAGCAGAGTTACCCAGTGTGCTGTGAATGAAATAAATATCGTCCCTGACCATGTTTGCTGGACCACGTGTCAGCAGTAACATGGACCTTGTGGCTGACTGCCTTGCCCAACGATGCCACAACATTGCTTTCCATGTGATGTTAGAGAGCTGGAAAGGCCTTACGTGAAAATAAATAGTGATTGGAAACCTGCCATTATGATACAGCACATTCTGCAAATTCATGGAAGGGGGCAGAATCAACCAGACGGAAAGCCAGCAGCTTTGACTAGCTGGGCGTATGGGTGGCAGTGACTGTATTTTTTTTGCTGCAACAGATGGGGCAGAGAAATTTGCCTGCTATAGTCTACAGCTGGTGGTGTGATACTGGCAGCTGCAAGGACCTGGGGCACCCTGCGCTATACCATCATCCCTGTCAGTGGAGGCTGCTGAGAGGTAATGAGGGAAAGCGGGGTAGACCGCAAAGGTGAGGAGTGAGCAGGAGCAGAATTCCATCCCATAAATATACAGCGTTAAACGGGCAGTATGTCAGAAACCATGAATCAGACTGAGACAGAAGTACAGTTAAATCACACTTGTGTAATAATAATAATAAAAAGGTAGAGTAAACGTAGTCAAAACATAGCCAGAGTTCAGGAACCGGAACAGATACAGTAGTCAGACAAGCCAAAACCTCAGGGACCCAGAGATGAGCATAGTAGAACAGCAAGCAGGATCTGGAGCCACAAGGAATGTCAGCCAAGCAAGTCTTTAACAGGAACACAGGAGAGCTTCTCTAGAGATGTGACCAATGTGAAGGCAGAGATCATCTGGGCTGGATGGCTTAAGTAGGCAGGACTGACGAGCAGGATATCAACAGGTGATTCACTGTGGAGAGATAGGAGCTGGCAATTAGCCGACAGATGAGCGGCCAGCTTTGAGAAGGAAGGGCTGAGCCCAGCCCTGACACAATAACGCACTGAAATATACTGCGTTAAATGTGCAGTAACGCACTGAAATATACAGCGTTAAACGTGCAGTAACACACTGAAATATACTACGTTACAAATGTGCAGTAACGCACTGAAATATACTACGTTACAAATGTGCAGTAACGCACTGAAATATACTGTGTTAAATGTGCACTAACACATTGAAATATACTGCGTTAAATGTGCAGTAATTCACTGCACTATACTGCGTTAAATGTGCACTAACGCACTGAAATATATTGCTTTTAACTTGCAGTAACGCACTGAAATATACTGCATTAAACGTGCAGTAACGCACTGAAATATACGGCTTTAAACGTGCAGTAACGCACTGAAATATACTGCGTTAAACATGCAGTAACGCACTGAAATGTACTGTGTTAAACATGCAGTAACTCACTGAAATATACTGCTGTAAACGTGCAGTAACGCACTGAAGTCATGCTGCACTATCACTAGATTCACACTAAAGTGACACTGTCAGGAAAGGGCTCACCTGCTGGTAGCACTGTGGCTCCCAGATCCATAGGCTGCAGTTCCAGCATCCACCAACGGATGTCTCTCAGCTGCCAGAAACTCATTCAAAGCAATCAGTCAACACCTGATGCTGGTTGCGGGAAGTGTATTTAACCACTTGCCTACCGTCTTCTGCATATATACTGTGGCAAGGCAGCTTGGCTGCGCAAACCGATGTACCCGTATGTCGGTCTGTGCATGTGGTACTGTGGGCGCGCACATACCACTGGTGGCGCACGCCGCAGAAGCTCACCCGTGGGTCCGGCGGACTCGATGTCTGCTAGCCATCCGCGATCGCTGGAAAGAGAGCCAGAACGGGATTTTGTCAATATAAACAAACAGATCCCCGTTCTGACAGAGGAGGAGAAAGAGATCAGCTGTTCCTAGTGATCAGGAACAGCGATCTCTCTCTTCTCCCAGGCAGCCCACCCCCCATACAGTTTGAAACACCTCCCAGGGAACACAGTTAACTCCTTGGTCGCCCCTAGTGTTAACCCCTTCCTTGCTAGGGCCATTTATATAATGATTAGTGCATTTTTATAGCATAGATTTATAGATTTGTCCACCGCAATGTCGCAGTTCCGCTAAAAGTCCCTAAATCTTTCCCCTATTTTGTAGATGCTATAACTTTTGTGCGAACCAATCAATATACGCTTATTGTGATTTTTTTTTTTCTACCAAAAATATGTAGCAGAATACATATTGGCCTAAACTGATAAATAAATGAGTTTTTTATATATATTTTTGTTTGGATATGTATTATAGCAAAAAGTAAAAAATATTTTTTTTTTCAGAATTGTCGCTCTTTTTTTGTTTATAGCGCAAAAATTAAAAACGCAGAGGTGATCAAATACCACCAAAAGAAAGCTCTATTTGGTGGTATTTGAGCAAACAATGGCCTAGTCAGGAAGGGGGAAAATCCTTCCAGGGCTGAAGTGGTTAAACCCTGTCCAAGCTGTTGATTCCTGCCTAGGTGTTCTGTCTCCAGGTGTGGTCCTGTGTTCCTGAGTTCCTGATCCTGTTCCTGGACCCTGATCCCGACCCTGCAGCCTGATCCCTTCCCATCTGCTCTCTCTCTGTCTCCTGTTACCCTCTCCCTGTCCTGTCTTGCTACCAGCTCTTTATGCTTGATCTCCCGTGTATGACCCTGGCTCTATTATGACTTTGCTTAGCACTCCCTGCTTTCTGTATATATCTGGTTTGGACATTTGTGTATTGTGTGTCACTGTTTGTGTGGTTTTATGGTTTATTTTAAACAGTTTGGTATTTTGAAGGTGTGTTTAGATTTGTGTTGTTCACTTATTTTTATTCTCTGTGGCAGTCCACACATTTCTGGTCACACCTATTCCTGACAAAACACCAAGGTCTGTCCTGACCAGAAGTCACTGCACAGGGAAGCCTGTGGCTCTGCTTTTGGTTGTGGCAAGATGCATACTTATCTTTGCTAATGACAGAGGGAAAGGAATACTGTTACCAGATGCTGAAGGAGTGGGACAGTGACCAGCTGTTAGAATGCATTCGTCTTGCTCATTCCCTAATTGATCAGGGCAGGGATGTTGTTCAGTGATGTCCAACCATTGATTCAAGTCTGTGCAGAGTTGGCTATGTCCAGTACTCCTAAAAGCCGTGATGACTTTTCTCCCCCCTTCAGTGTGGCTCAGGTAGAATCACTGGTATAGTTGTAGTCAGAGTCTTCACTGGAAATGCCTGTGGTGTGCCTTGGCCTAGCTGGTCAGTAAGCCTGAAAGAGGGCATACCCTGAATGCATGAATATGAAAAGGTACTATGTATAAAGGGGTACATGAAGATTGGGGGAACCGGGTGGGTCGGAACCCTGAAAAATAACCGATGCCGGCTCAGATAGAGGAGGAGGGATATATACCCCTCAGACTCTTCCCACAAATACAGACTGGCCTGCAGCCAGCCTTCTAACTTATTGGGAGATTACTGGGCTTATTTCTTTGAGGACTATTCAGCATGTTCCCAACAGATGTTAGCAGAGTGTTTTAATGCAGTGCAGTCTCTTGTCCGACAAGCAGAGTGTAAACTGAATTTCGTTCAACCATTACTACAAGTATGGTCAGATATATTGCACTCAGCCCCAGTCAATTTGCAACAACCCATTCCTGCTGCTAGACACCCGCCTTCTCGTGTATCTCTCTCTATCAACCACAACAACAGTTGCTGCTCAGTAAACCCTGCTACTAACTATGTATCAGTACCCTGTTCCCACTTGCTGCACCTACTCTGCCTTTAACGCATTTAGGACTACCTCTTCTCTGCTGCCTGTGGCAATCCCACAGAAATCCTCCTTAACGACTCCCTCTTTTTCACCACCCCTCAGCTCTTCTCTTCCATCAGCTGCTCCCCCTACTCACAGCCCTGCGTTAACATGCAGAACCTCAGTGGCTAAACCCAAAAAGAAACTGCAATTGTTCCCAACTCACACAATCCTGCCACTATCCAATCCTACTTCCACATCAGCCGATCTGCTCTAGTCTGCTTCCACACCATTCGATCTGCTCCAGCCTGCCTCCACGCTAGCCGATCTGCTCCAGTATGCCTCCATGCCAGACAATCTGCTCCAGTCTGCCTCCACGTCAGCCGATCTGCTCCATTCTACCTCCACGATTGCCAGTGGGGTTAGGCCTGCTTCTGACAGTCCTGAACCTGTTGCCCAGCCTGATGTGCCTCTGCTTGCTGCCCAGCCTAATGTGCCTCTGTCTGCTGTCCAGCCTGATGTGCCCCTGCCTGCTGTCCAGCCTGATGTGCCCCTGCCTGTTGCCCAACCTGATGTGCCCCTGCCTGCTGATCCGGTGCCTGCTGCCCAGGCTGCTGATCCAGTGCCTGCTGCCCAGCCTGCTGATCCGGTGCCTGCTGCCCAGGTGCCTGCTGCCCATCTTGATGATCCGGTGCCTGCTGCCCAGCCTGATGATCTGGTGCCGGCTGTCCAGCCTAACAATCTGGTGTCCACTGTTCAGCCTGACGATCCGGTGCCTGCTGCCCAGCCTGATGATCTTGTGCCTGCTGCCCAGCCTGATGATCAGGTATAATGCAGCCCTCAAATTTTCCACTTGCAAAATTTGAGTGGAAAATGATTGCTGGTAAGCGTGGGCTGCCTCGGAGCGGGGGGGCGAGCACTGCCAGCAGGTGGGGTTGAATGGGAGCCCTTCTCGCAGTGATCGCCCAGGGGAAGAGAGAGGATAGTAGGTGGCTGGATCATCACAGAGCAGGGAACATCACTGTAACAGCTTTCATTTGAATTGCCAAGTGTTTCCTGCACTCGCCGTCACATACAATCCCGCCTCCTGGCCCAGGTACTTTGATAGACAGAACACCGGTCCAATGCCAGGATGTGTGACATATATCAAAGTACCCGGGCCAGGAGGCGGGGCTGTATGTGACAGCGAGTGCGGGGAACACTCGATATTTCAAATGAAAGCTGTTACAGCGATGTTCCCTGCTCTCTGATTATCCGGCCGGCAATCCTCTTCCTCTCCTCTCTTCCCCTGCACAGGTGAGGCTGCATTGTGGGGCACAGGTGAGGCTGCACTGATTGGCACTGATAAAGTTGTTGTTAATATTAATTTTTATAACTTAATTCTGCATAAAACATTTAAGTGTCATTTCATTAGATAAATTATGAGGGTGTGCTTAGGGGCGGAATTAGGGGTGGGGCGGGGCAGGGTAGGGGTTGGGTGGGACAACTGGTGGTGAGTAACCCTTTAGGCCTGGCTAGTAGCTCTGGACTTGAAATTTTGAGCTATGCACTCACACTGCACTATCCCTAGATTCACACTAAACTGATATTCTACACTGACAATAGAATTACAATAGAAAACTATAGTACACTAACTCGCTAGTAGCACTGAACAGAGCCGTGTTCTATCTCTCTCCACGCAGATATCACACTACAAATGGCCGCAATGGGAAGGATATTTTTATAGTGTGGGGTGGAACTAAGAGCAATGAGCCATGATTGGATAGATTCATCATCACTGTGTCCAATGACTCTGATATGTGCCCTGATTGGGAAAAGCTTTCATTGCTTCAGCCAATCAGGGCTTCCAATACACTGTGCGGGAGCGCAGTGCATTGTGGTAGTTTGCAGGCCGAACAAACTGTCGAACGCCCCGATAATTCGGGTGTTGAATGGGTGAACAGCCAATGTTCAGCCCGAACTCATGCTCGGGCCGAACAGTTCACCCAACTCTACTGCTTATCTAGGATTCCTGTTCCATAATGGGCATCTGCACTCCATGGTAGTCCCCCTCTGTAACACACCATGGCCTTCATATTCTACACAGCATGAGCTAGACATTAAGTTCCTAATGATCTAAATAAGTGTAATGAATTGTGCAATGTTGCAGAGTTTTTGCTGGATAGTAGCCCAATAAATGGTTGGTTATACTTGAAATTGCTCTTTATTTTAAGTTTAAGGCCCCTTGCACATCGGGGGGCATCTTGCTGCTGTGCAGCCTTCTTGAGGTTTTAGTGTGTCCAAGAGGCACAGGTGCAATGTCCAGCCCCACTGCCTGCAGTCTGTCAAAGTCTATGGCAGGCTGCAGCTGTATGAAGGCTATATGCTGTATCAAGTGGTCCCCTGCATTCCAGGCAGTGGCAGCTGGTGCTTGATGATGCAAGGGGGGGTGGCAAACCAACGCCACCCCCAGCGGGAGACGAACACCAGAAACACCACCCACGACCCCCCGCAGGAGAGGAACGCCGGGAACACCATTTACAAACCCCCCCACTGACACAGGAGACGGACAACCTCCTTACTTCTGTCCTGCCCATCCCCTCCTCAAGCCGGGGAGTGCTGGATGGCTGAGCTGGATGGTGAGCCATCCCTGGAGTGGCGGCTGGTGGGTCTATCGGTCTTCTCTTGCTTCTCCCCCAGCCGTGCCTCTCCTCCATTCTCCTCCCCCTTGGCCAATAACATCACTTCTCCTTTCAGCCAATCGGGAAACGGGTCTCACGACCCGCTTCCTGATTGGCTGGGAGGAGAATCAGTGTGAGAATAGCAAATATTAATTCGCTATTCTCACACAACTGGGTGGGATCACTGCGCCCTGAGCCCACCCTTTTTTGAAGCCTATTAGAGCCTCTCGCTTTATTCACTTGCTTCAAAAAACACACCCACCTATCCATAGTTCGACACCCTGTATGTAGATCAGACGGCGGACGCATGGATGGGGGGGGTGGCACCCGAGCGCCCCTAATAGTCGGGCCACCACTGATTCCAGGTATTCATCCTTGAACACATAGGGCCCTAAATGTGAGTACCACTTAGTACAGCATTCATTCACATCCAGTCGCAGCTTGCCATAGTCTATGGCAGGCTGCAGGCAGCAGGACAGGCTTCTGCACCTGTGCACTAAAACACCGGGTGGGACACACATCAGCTAGATGCCCTCCCGTACAAAGGGCCTAAGCAGAAAACTTTTTCATATTATCAAAAACATATTTTTTTTAAGGATGAAGCCAGCAACTCAAAGTCTTCAAAAGGGGTAACTAAAAGGACAATTCAGGAGGAGATCAAGGGTGTAATGGGAGGTCATTAGGAAGTCCTTATATGTCATGGCAAATAATCTTTTGCTTGGGAAAAACATTAAAAAAAAGGCAATGTAAAAGTTAAATGTATTTTTAAACTACATTTTCTTCTTGATTTGCCTCTAATATAGCCACATGAGTCACATATACCATTGTGCCACCATAGTAACTTGTAAAAAACTGATAACGTGCCCAACCATGTTTAAGCATGTTACAATTAACTCTTTAATTTTAGGCTCTGTCATAAGGTCCAGGGAGAGGTAAAATGCCAAAGGGGAAAATACATGTTAGGCTATTGAAGAGGGGGTTAAACACATTACCGGTCTGTACATTTCCCATAGGGACTTGCAAGGGAAGCTGAACTATAATAGTACCTTTTCATCAAGAGCTGATGACCTAATTAGGAGAAAGATCTGCCTGAAACTTGATAGGGTGTTTATTTTATTTAGAGCACATGGTCTACTACTGACCTTTACCAAGGAAAAGGACAGCTCATTAACCCCTTCAGGCCGGAAAGCACCACCATTAACTATTGCATTTACTAATATGATATGGTGCGAACATGCTGGTGGGGTGAGGGGAGCAGGGGTACATGTGAGCTTATGTAATTATTGTTTTAGGCCATGCATTCTTTTTTAAGATTGATAATGAATTCATGAGGGACTACTTATATAGAGTGTAAGATGTTAAGTGGGTTTAAGAGGGTCTGTTGGCAAACACCTTTACCTATTTAAATAGCTGCACCATTGAAATAAAAGGGATATAATAATATTTTCCAACTAATTTTGAAGATATATCAACTCAGATTGAATTGACCAATATTGAATGAATAATACTGAAATGAATAACTGAGTAGCTTCCCCAATATCTTATTTTCATGCCAGGAGGCTAGATAACTCCTTTATAGCTCTTACTCCACAACACTACTTGGCTTATTATGTGATTCTCACACTCTCAGATGAATATTGTGTCCTATCCAGCTAGCAGATGGGGGTTATAGGCTCATTTTCAATTTTTTTTCTGCTATAAAAAGTCTGCTGTTTACAAGGCTCAATAGCTAAAGGTGAAAATTACACAGACACGTGAATGAGCCAGTGACATTTGATAGCATTGTCTCACATTTCAATGAGAGACATTGGGGTTGATTTACTAAAATTGGAGAGTGCAAAATCTGGTGTAGCTCTTCTTCGAAACCATTCAGCTTCCAGGTTTTTTGTCAAAGCTTAACTGAACAAGCTGAACTTAGAAGCTGATTGGCAACCATGCACAGGTGCACAAGATTTTGCAATCTGCAGTATTAAGAAATCAACCCCATTGTACTCGAATGAACATAACTTCTCATGTGTTCTCCACAGATATACAGCATATACATTAAATTCTGCGCATACCTAAGATATTATGTAATAAATTGTGTAAATGCTGCTATTCAAGGATCTAAATACTAATTCAAACAATATATGCACAAATAAGTGCGCAATCACAGGTAATGAATAATAACAAGAATTGCAAAAAAAAAGTAAAAAATGAGCCACATAAATTATTAAAAAGTATCCTCTAAAAAAGAAATTATAACTCCAAAAAACAAGTGTCCATAGGTGCCTTAGTATGGAATCCTGAAAATCCAGGCTATTATATGGTGTATAACAAACAAAGCCTCTTACCAGAGAAGATGGATCCCAGATTATAGGGATCAAAAGCGCTTGATTTGATTATGATCAGCTTCAGTAATCCTCTCCTTCAGCCCCATCAGGAGACCTGGTAAAGTTGGTTCGTCTGGAAATGGAATTACTTCCAATACATCCCCAAAGTACTCCAAACTCCAGCGGTAGCCCTGCTGAGTGCTCACCAGCACAAGGAGATATCAAGAAGGGAGAGACTCCATAGTGCAGTACATTTTAAGAACATTTATTGAGCAGTTCCGTTGCACTTTTACAAATTCAACTAAAGACTTCAGCAAAAAACAGCTGCAGACCTTGTTCTGCAGGCTAGAACGTGGTGACTGGGACCGGAGACTCCGCTATTATACACCATATAATAGCTTGGATTTTCAAGATTCCATACTAAGGCACCTATGGACACTTGTTTTTTGAAGTTATAATTTATTTTTTAGAGGACACTTTTTGATAATTTATGTGGATCATGTTTCACTTTTTTCTTTGCAATTCTTGTTATTATTCATTACCTGTGATTGCACACTTATTTGTGTATATATGTGTTCTCCATAGTTCACTGGGTTCCTATTGTCATGTATTAAAGGGTAACTCCACTTTCGTGGGAAAAAAAAATAGCAAATAAAAAAATAATAATTATATATCATATGCGATTAAAAATTACCTTTCCTTTTCGATCTGCAGTGCTGTAATTTTCAGTAAAATGCAATGTTATATGGCTACCTGGATGTGTTCTGTACAGGATTACTGTGATGTTGTTGGCCAGCTTAACAGCGGAGGTCCGCTGAAAAAAAATATTAAAAGCCAGCAGCTACAAATACTGCAGCTGCTGACTTTTAATATATGGACACTTACCTGTCCAGGGAGCCCGCGATGTCGGCAGCCGAAGCTGATCTGTCCTTTGGCTCTAGGCTGCTGCCGCCGCCATCCTCGGTGAGGGAATAAGGAAGTGAAGCCGTGCAGCTTCACTTCCTGGTTCCCTACTGCACATGCGTGAGTCGCACTGCGTGTCCTCTCAGGTCACTGCTGTGTTCTGTGTCTCACAGAATACAGCGGGGGAGGACGGGGTAGGCGCCGGAAGTGGCATAGGTCACCGCAAGTGCCGCGGTGATCTATGCCAGGAAGTGGGAGCAAATACCTGTATTAGACAGGTATCTGCTCCCTCCTCCCTCCTGAAAGGTGCCAAATGTGACACCGGAGGGGGGGAGGAATCCAAAAAGTGGAAGTTCCATTTTTGGGTGGGACTCCACTTTAAACATGTATTGCAATATGTGTGAACTAAAAATCCCTGTTATCCCCATTTGCTGGAAAGGGTGTATAGCAGTGTGCAGAGGAGTCATCCAGAATTTGTAGTGTTAACATGTGGTCACACCCCTTTAGCACCTGATAGTTTAAATGCATGTACAAACTATTGAGAGAGGACAGGTATATCTTGTCTCAGAATGTGTACAGAACACCCCTAGAAACATCATTTCCTGCTTGTGTGATTGCCCCCCTGAATTTCCCAGAAGTCTGCACTAAGATACAAGCCAGATTTTGGGCATCCCCTGCAACAAAAATGTCATTATTGGTGCAATACCCTCCAAAGGGAAATCACGTCTAGAGGGATGCAAACCCTACCACTTTCCTCATTAGTGCCTTGCAAGTGCAGCAACTGATTGATAATTATGAAATCACTCCCATGTACATTCATTTTGCATATAGACACAGACAAACAAACAGCCATTTCTTCAGAATAACAAGGTGGGAATCTGCAACAAAGTCTGTTAAAATCCTTGCAATGTACATATTCTTCAAGCACCTAGTGGGGAACATTATTTTTTTCTCAACAAAAGTGGAGTTACTCTTTAACAAAAGGGGATTAATTCCAGAAAAGCGGCACAGCAATTTTATTGATTCCCACCCAAAGAGTTTTATGTGCCCTACCTGGGACACTTAACCTTGGAGAAGTTTACTTAAAAGATACAAAACTGTTCACTTATTTGCCCTCTCAGTGCTATAGTTCTACTGCAGCAGTAATACTAACAGTACAGTCAGTAAGGGGTCTTTAAGTGATTGGCTCCTTTTTTCTGGAGTTGCATAGCAAGTTTCTATTTATAGGAAATCATCTTCCAGTCAAAAAGAGCTTGTGTATAGTGAGTGGAGCAGTCCAACGTGCAGCAGAAGTTGAACAGGTAACACTGTTTTGTTTGTGGGGGGGGGGGGAGGGCCTTGGTCTACTATGCGAGAGTAGGACAGCCGGAGAACTTAGCATCTTTAGCTGTGTCCTACCAAAACAGCTGAAATGCTTTAAAAGCATACTTCAGCTACATTTTCTTTTATTTAGTACTTTCTACAAAGAAATTTATATCATACCATGTAGTTGGCTGTGTCTGTATAAACAGCATGCTATCACCCCACTCAACAGCTACATTTTATATAAGTCCCATCCTCTTTCAGAGTTCTTCAAACTTTGGATAATGGCTTTGTTGTAGGATTCTCCTGTCATTTGCTAAGTTTCACAGTATTCAAGCACAACCACATTTTGTTGCACAAGGTCTCTGAGGTAGTGATATCTGATATCAGTCTGCTTGGTTTTGGCATTGATATTTTCACTATTTTTAAGCTTTTTAGATCCTCATAGAAAACTGTTGGCTGAGACATGATTAGAAAAAGATCTTTATGTAGCTACTGCAACCAAATGGCTTCTTGACTAGCATAAGTTGCCAAGATGTATTCAGCTTCTGTAGAAGAAAATGCCACTGAGAGATGTTTTTTTGCTGGATCAGAATGGTGGGCTATTTCCTAATTTGAACAAGTAACCATTTATAGATTTCCATGTACTGGGATCACCTGCTCAGTCCAAATATCCTATTGGTTCTGGGTCACTATTTGCAGATAATCTCAGGTTCATGTCTTGTCTTTTTTAGGTACTGCATTACTCTTTTACTTGCATTCAGTACTGCATCCAGTCTTTTTGTCACTTGGTCTAATAAGCCTTTATTCAGTTTCTTAATTCTATGCTCTAGCTAACTAATTGAGTCCATACAATGATCTATGCAACTTGAAAACAAGATGTCTTCTGGTTGTGTAATGTACCTCTCCTCTTGAATGTCACCATTAAGAAAAGCTCTTAAAATAATATGATATGTCATAATCATATTCTATTGGGCTACTATTGCCAACAAGGTTCTAAAAGTTCTTTGTTTTGCAACTGGAGCAAAAGAAGCATCATAGTTTGTCTTCACTATAATTTTGTAAGTATCCCTGTGCAATCAATATTGCTCTGTATACCTATAAAAAAAAAAAGAAAACCTGTTAGAGTCTGCAAAAGACTGGAGACTGGGGTGGAGGTTCACCTTCCAGCAGGACAACGACCCTAAAAATACAGCCAGAGCTACAATGGAATGGTTTAGATCAAAACATATTCATGTGTTAGAATGGCCCAGTCAAAGTCCAGACCTCAGTCCAACTGAGAATATAAGGCAAGACTTGAAAATTGCTGTTCACACACGTTCTCCATCCAATCTGACAGAGCTTGAGCTATTTTACAAAGAGGAATGGAAAAAAATTTCACTCTCTAGATGTGAAAAGTTGGTAGAGACATCCCCAAAAAGACTTGCAGCTGTAATTGCAGTGAAAGGTGATTCTACAAAGTATTAACTCAGGGGGACTGAATACAAATGTACACCACACTTTTCACATATTTGTTTGTAAAAAAATTTGAAAACCATTTATCATTTTCCTTCCACTTCACAATTATGTGACACTTTTGTGTTGGTCTATCACATAAAATTCCAATAAAATACATTTACATTTTTGGTTGTAACATGACAAAATGTGGAAAATTTCAAGGGGTAGGAATACTTTTTCAAGGCACTGTGTATTTATATATATACATACATATATATATATATATATATATATATATATATATATATATACACACATACATACACACTACACACACACATACACATATATAAAAACAAAAATTATAAAAAACCTTTTTGTTATTTAAATTTTTTTAAGTGATCAAATGACCTCTGTTCTGAGCTACATAAGGGGATTAGAGAGCTGGAGTGGACACTGCAGGGGGGCATATCGGCAGGAGTCAGAGAAACAGCAATACACTGATCTTTCCAGTGGTTAGCTGTGTGTGGGGCGGCTAAACCTGAACATTGTCTGAACATTGGAGTACAGACATGCCAAGCTCCCAGCACGGTTAGAAAACTCAACACGCTGGGATAGATGTGCTGCCATGCCTAGTGTGGCCAGCTTAAAAAAACTTGAAAAGCGGGGGACTGGCAGATTTTTAACTCAAAAGGTAGCAATGCAAAGAGAACAGGATACTTTTGTATAGAAGTACATAGTACAACAGACAAATACTTTAACTGTATCTGAGCACAAAAAACAGTATTTGATTCATTTTTAATATTCAAAGCAAACACCCATCCATCCATGTCTCCATGCTTTAATTTCTTGAGAAATCACTTTGAAATACACCCCTCCCCCTCTGTCATTTCTAGTTGCGGCCATCTAGATTATGAGATGATTTTTCATGTAGCATTTACTTACAGGAATCCGTATGTCCTTAGCTCAGGCATGCAGGCAGGTGGGTTTGCTTAGCTGAGAAGACCCCTTCTCCAGATAAAAAAAAATCCCATGGAGACTGAGATGTTTGACAACTGACAAAGTTACACTTTAAGGGGAGCATCGGTAGGGTGTAAACAGGGGAGCCTTGAAACTGAAAGGTGATATTCAGTAGACATATGCAATTAGTTTTGTTCCGAAATTGTTTTTTAACAAATTTGTTGATTCGGAAGTATCCGAATTAACAAAAACCCGTTTAACGAACTTTCCTGAATATTCGTAAATTCAAAATTCCATAAATTAGAAAATCCGAAAATAAGAACGAAAATTCAAAAGAACAAAAATCCGAAAATTTGAAAACCCGAAAGTTCAAAAATCTAAAAAAATTACTAATAATAACTTAACTATTACTAACTATTAAATTATAGGTATTGGATTTCCTTTCAAATTTGGCTGTTAGAGAACGTAACAAATACAAAATTTTCCAAAGTTACGAATTACCCGAAATAATGAATGCTGTATCTAAACAAATGCAACTTAACAAATTAATAATAATAAATAATAATAATAAAAACATTTTATAATTTCATTCCATTCCATTTGTTTCGATGCGGCATTCGTTATTTTGTATAATTCGTAACTTCGGATAAATTTGTATTCGTTACGTTGACTAACGGCCAAATTTGAAACGAAATTCTAATACCTATAATTTAGTAGTTAGTTATTATTAGTTAGTTAGTTATTATTTCGGATTTTCTTTCTTATTTTCAGATTTTCAAATTTGTGGATTTTTTAAATTTCTGATGTTTTGGATTTATGAATGTAAGAGTTTTCCAATTTACGAATTTCCGGATTTTCCAATGTTCGGATTTTCAAAATTACGAATTTACATATTTTGATCATAACGAATGACTTGAAAAACGAAAAAAACAACTAATGAAACAAAAGCGAACAAATTTTAATATCCAGATCATGCATGTAAAGCTAGCTACACATAGAAAATGATGTATGTAATTTAAGTTGTTATATATTATAATGCATATTTGTGTTAAAACAGCTGACAACTGAATTTGCTATAAAACTGGTGTATCTAAAACCTGGATCTTAACCACTTCAGCCCCGGAAGATTTGGCTGCTCAATGACCAGGCCATTTTTTGCAATTCGGCACTGTGTCGCTTTAACTGACAATTGCGCAGTCTTGCTACATTGCACCCAAACAAAATTGATGTCCTTTTTTTTCCACAAATAGAGCTTTCTTTTGGTAGCATTTGATCACCTGTACGGTTTTTATTTTTTGCGCTATAAAGAAAAAAAGAGAAACGGTTTAGAAAAAAACACAATATTTTGTACTTTTTGAAATAATAAATATCTCCAATTTTTTTTTTTTTATAAAAAGCACATTTTTTTCTCAGTTTAGGCAGATATGTATTCTTCTACATATTTTTGGCAATAAAAATCGCAATAAGTGTATATTGATTGGTTTGCGCAAAAGTTATAGTGTCTACAAAATAGGGGATAGGTTTATGGCATTTTTATTACTATTATTTTCTTTTACTAGTAATGGCGGCGATCTGCAATTTTTATCATGACTGCGACATTGCGGCAGACAGATCCGACACTTTTAACACTGCGACATTATGTCGGCCACTTTTGACACATTTTTGAAACCATTGACAATTATACAGCGATCAGTGCTATAAAAAATGCACTGATTACTGTGTAAATGTCACAGGCAGGGAAGGGGCTAACACTAGGGGGCGATCAAGGGGTTAACTGTGTTCCCTGACTGTGTGTTCTAACTGTGGGGGGTGGGGACTGACTATAGGAGATGACAGATCATTGTTCCTAGCTATTAGGAACTCCCGATCTGCCTCTCCTCTCCTCACAGAACAGGGATTAGTGTGTTTACAAACACACACACGTTCCTGTTCTGCCTCTCGTGCCTCTCGTGCCTCGCGGCCACGAGCATCGGCACCCCCGCAATGCAGCGTGCGCGTGTCTCCGCCAGCACGCACGCGCCTGCTATCCCGCTTAAAGGAGCCAAGGTACAGCTAGGACAGTTCACAGGATCGTGCCGACCTGCCGCAGTATAATGACGGCGGCTGGTCGTCAAGTGGTTTAAGTGATTGCAAAGGATCTCTTTTTTTTTTTTTGTTTATTATTACAAACATGTCATACAATATATATATACATATACAATGGTTTTGCACAGAACAGCCCCAATCCTCCTCTTCTGGATTTTCCCAGGGGCACTCCTGCCTTCTGATTACACCTCCTAGCAAGCTGCTTGTTGGGTGGGGGGGGTACTCCTGCAGGCGTGTCCCCACCCCTTTTTTTTTATCTCTTTATCTCTGAATTTAATTGACAGCAGCAGGAGCCAATGGCTCTCACTGCTCTCACTGAGCTCAGTGAGGAGGGAGAGAGCACAGCACTGGATCAAGATCCGGCTCAGGTAAGTATTTAGAAGGGGCAGGGGAGAGCTGCATGTAAACGTTTTTTTACCTTAATGCAGAGAATGCATTATGGTTAAAAAACCTTTTAGCTTTTAAAACCACTTTAAAAATTGCTACAATTAGATATTTACTGGTAATATAAAAGTTGGATACAGTGGATAAATATTCCCAACAAAGCAAAGCTAGGAAAATAATCAGTGAGTGCAGCATAAGCTTTAAAAAACAGAAAAAGGAGTTTGGGTCTCTGGATTTCTTGACCTCTACACCCCCTCCTCTTTGTTTGAAAAATACCTCAAAGGCTCTGAAGCAATTTGTGCAGCCAGACCTTGAAGAGTGTGTAGTGAGCCAGCTTATCTAAATAAAATCTGCAATTAATCAAAGCCAGTTGCCTTTGGTTTCCCAGGTCCTGTTTATTTAAAACTTTTGCCACTACAGCACATTTGCCAGAATATGCAGAGAATCTGCCTCCGCTCTGAATTCTTAATTATGAATCCTATAAACACATAACTCTCATCCATGTGTTTTACATAAAACCTTATTATTGATATTAGAAATTACTACTGAATTAAAAATCCCCCTACAGTGTTACTATAAGCATAACATTGTACATTGTAGATTAAAAAAATATTGAGCGCTACTAAACCGAGGCTCTGTACATGAATATACTAAATGCAAACGCTCCAGTGATTCAATTTTAAGAGGTGGGGGGAATGAGAAGGGAAAATTCTGTTTTAGTACAACGGGGTGACTTTCACACGTACACCAATGAACCAAAGAACAGGTTGACTCAAAGCACCCAGTCTATAGCTGGTTAGATCCCCCCCTCCCCTCCATAGCATTGTATTTTAACAGTTGCTCCCAGTGCTGCCAAAATACACTGATCAGCATCTGCAGCCGCTGATTGGCAAAAGTATTCCAGCTTGTCCCTTCAATAGCAGTCGATTAAATTATAGACTTCTGTCAAGCGGGGATGGCAACACACTGATCAAAATTGGGCTGCTCCCTGCTGAACCGGCTGATGATGTATTACATGCTGTTCATACTTACTCAGTGACTATGGGATTTGTTTTCCGTATTCTGAAAAAAACCCGATTGATCCTGCTGCTCTCTGTCTACACCTTCTGTTTATGTCCCCATTCAGCTAGGGATTTTGCAGAGTGGTGTTGGCAGCTCTGCACATGCTCAATTTTCAGTGAGTTTCTATGCTGAGCATTTCCTCCCAAATATTATTATTATTATTTTATTATTATACAGGATTTATATAGCGCCAACAGTTTACGCAGCGCTTTACAATATAAAAGGGAGACAATACAGTTATAATACAATAAAATACAAGAGGATTAAGAGGGCCCTGTTCAGAAGAGCTTACAATCTAATAACAATCACACCTGAGCAGCCCATGTGACTATAGAGTCATGCATGTGGGCATATACACAGTGGTAAATGACAGCCCATTCTCTCCCTCCTCCTCCATGCCCACTAACCAGCTGAATACAATGGGGGTGGGATATTGCTTATAGATTGATGGAGGCTTCACCTCCCTCTTATTCTAAGACACAGACTGGAGGGGCGTGACACAGCCTGTGACTGGCAGAAATCTGCACACACCATGCTATTGCCAAAAAATAATAAAGATTTGATTTCAAATATATATTTGTATGTCAATGTAAAACAGCTTATAGATATTAATTATTTATACTCTATATTCCAAATGCTTTTTTTTATTTTGAACATGTGACCAGCAGCAGAGGCTGCTCCTCTTATAGGCAGAAGTTCCTGCTTATGTTCATGTTTTCCTGCAGACAGGCTGCGACAGCTGTATATCGATTAGGAAAAAGGTATTTTAATTTTTTTTTATTACAGTAATTACAGTGCCATCATCCATGTAAATTAAACAGTGTGTGTTCAGTATCAATTTAACATGCCAATCTCTCAGGAACCGGGCACTCCCAGGGGACAGTATGATACTACTCCAAAATACTTATTCCATCTAATTGCCAGAGCTCACATATCTCCAAGAATGTCCATTAGGGATGAGCCGAACACCCCCCCCCCCCCAGTTCGGTTCGCATCAGAACTTGCGAACAGACAAAAAATTTGTGCGCACATGCGAACACCGTTAAAGTCTATGGGACACGAAAGTGAAAAATCAAAAGTGCTAATTTTAAAGGCTTATATGCAAGTTATTGTCATAAAAAGTGTTTGGGGACCTATATACTGCCCCAGGGGACATATATCAATGCAAAAAAACATTTTTAAAACGGCTGTTTTTTTAGCAGCAGTGATTCTAAGAATGCTTAAAGTGAAACAATAAAAATGAAATAATCCTTTAAATATCATGCCCGGGGGGGCTTAGTCTGCCTGTAAAGTAGTGCATTTTTCCCATGTTTAGAAAAGTGCTGCAGCAAAATTACATTTCTAAAGGAAAAAAAAACAGTGTGGGTCCCCCCCGCCCAGTCCATACCAGGCCCTTCGAGTCTGGCATGGATATTAAGGTGAACTCCAAGCCAATTTTTTTTTTTTAAATGGCGGGGGGCCCCACCCAAAATCCATACCAGACCCAAAGGGCCTGGTATGGACGGGGGGAACCCATGCTGTTTTTTTCTTAATTCTGTCATAGGGCTCCCCTTAACCACTTCAACATAATATATTATATTGTTCACTGCGCTATATACCCTGCACTGTATTATATATACTACACTGAGTGCACTATATACTCTGAACTGCAGTATATATACTATACAGACTGCACTATATACTCTGCTGGAAAATTGGACCTTAGGTGTTGATGGTGGCAGAACATTGTAACCCCTAACAGTTACTCTTGTTGGGCGCAGGAATGGTCCCTGCTGTTAAATATTATTTCAGAGGCTGCTTGCCCTCATTTAGTGGCCTGTGAGCGTCTGCCTCTCCTTGGATATGGGTATTTTTTTTTTAACACCGCACTTCACTGTATTATATACTGTGTACACCCCATGAAGAGTATTTGAAACTGTACACACTGTATTATATACTGTGTACACCACCTGCACTGTATTAGAAACTCTACACTGCAAAATGCACTGTATATATAGGCTACGCTGAATGCAGTGTATATATATATATATATATCAAAATACTAAAGACATAATAAAATGGGGCAATCAGTGCAAACATACAGTGACTACAATAAATTACATAAAGAATTGCAAGCTGAACACTTCAGGTTAATTACATCACCTCAGATACTTGCTGACGAAGTCCCGTAGGACGTAACGCATACAGGGGGAGGAGCTACCTTTGCGGACATCACCCGCTGCCATCCTGCACACTAACGGAGCTACGACAACCCTCTACTGTTGTTGCTTTTCATGCTCGGTATCACAGTAACTCATGTGAGTGTACATTTTAAAAATAAATGCTATTTTGAATTCTACCAACAGAGAGCACTTCGATTTTGTTTATTTTTATCTATCCGTTTGGGCTGTTCCACATTAGTGCTGGCGATCCATTCAATTTTCTCCTGTGGAGACAAGCCTGGTTAGACTTCATGGTAATTCAGGTGTCCACTTGCTCTGGTAAGCGCATATTTATCAGCTGGTGAAGGGATTGTCACTCATCATTTGAGGATTAGGATTCATCCATTCACATGGTCTTCTCCATCTCTTTCTTCTGGGATTTGTGGTTCCTAAGTGGATTTTTTTTTTGGAATTGATGGACAATTTTATCATTGACATTGCAAATTACTAACAACAACTTACAAAGCCATCCACAACTTAGCCGCAGCTACATCACTAGCTTAGTCTCAAAATACCAATCTAATCGTTCTCTTCATTCCTCTCAAGACCTCCTGCTCTCTGGCTCCCTCATCACCTTCACCCATGCTCGCCTCCAGGATTTTTCCAGAGCCTTTCCAAACCTATGGAACTCCTTACCCCAATCTGTCGGATTACCTTCTATTCTATTAGCTTTTACGCAATCCCTGAAAACCCTCCTCTTCAGAGAAGCCTATCCTACCCACACCTAAAACCTGTATTTTCATTTTCTCAGCTCATCCCTCACAGTTATTAACTTTTGTTTCACTTGACCCTCCCTTCTAGATTGTAAGCTCTAACGAGCAGGGCCCTCTGATTCCTCCTGTATTGAATTGTAACTATACTGTCTGCCCTCATGTTGCGAAGCGCTGCTGGCACTATATAAATCCTGTATAATAATAATAATAGTATTTTTTGCTCTAGCATGCTTGCTCTGTCAGTTTGTGCTCCAAGCCTCACTCACAGACCCACTTCCTGCTCCTGCAGACACGCTCTAGAGCAGAGCTTTCGAGCCACCAACTGTGCCCTCTCCGGCTGGTCTGTATACAGAGCTCCCTCCAATGGCTCACAATCTTGCAGGTACTTCCACCCTCACTGTTGGCTTACCACCATCCCTCTAACCATGGTCATATGTCACTCCAGCCTGAGTCTTCTCTTCTGTTTGCTTCTCTACTGCTTCAAAGTATGCATTCAACTTTTAGTTACATCTAAGAACTCTTGTTTCCTTGTTTTCTTAAGGAACATCATTGGCAAATTTGCTATGTTGTTAAACATTCTCTATACTTTATCCATATTCTATGTTTTTGTATTTGGTGTCCATTCTAGCATCAAGCGCAGAGTGAAGTTGCACACAACATTTAGTTTGACAAGAACTGTATTGTGATGTCAGCATACATATTTTCTCTTCCAGCACTGGGAATGCTTAGTGGATCCGGGGAACATTTATTTTTAAGACTTGTACTGTATATGGGACCTTTTCTGGTAAAGCTATAATGTGCTTCAAATATAATATCTAGAGGTGAAAAATGGAAATACAGCCTATAGAAATTAGGTGCAGCTGCTGTTTTTAGTGAGGAATTGATTACATAAATGTTGATATTATGCACTCGTGAAAAAGCAACTTACCATCTGCAACACAGAAAAATGTCATACTCAGCTGCCTTGTCTTTTCCAATGTACTGTAGGTTTACTGTTATGCTGTTTTCAGTGACAGGTTAGCTTTACCAATGTATATAAATAGCCAGAGTAGGGATTCACCATAGTTTTTTTTTTTTTTCTCTGTAAATGATCTAAACATAATGTTATTGGGTGGTCCACCCAAAGTCATTGACCTAATCTGTGTTATACTACTAGGCTTTGGATGACTGGACAGGTATGATGCTCCTCCATGCTCTGGCAGCTATGTAGTGTCAAGGGATAACCCCAAAATTTGCTGCAATAACCAGGGATTTAGTGAAACATAGCTTGAAAATTAAAGCTGACAGTGTAAAGAACTGACCTGCCACCGATAAGATCTATTGCTTGTACTGGTCCATGATTAAAAGGCCAAGGGACCTGTAGAAAGAGCCACAGACACATGACTGTTTATTTACACAGAAAGGGGGAAGGAGCCAGCATAGAATAAAGTCTACCAGCACTCCAGATTGTCTACATCTTCTAACAGTCTGGAGACCATTACAGGAACACCCCCTTCTCTTAAACCTTTGCTCCTGTCAAATGTCATCAACTTATGCCAAAAAACTTCAACTTCTCTCCTGGAATTATTGTCAAGGTTCTATTTACTAAGCAGTTTGCATTTCCATAAAACAATTAAAGTACATTAAAAGGCAGTACCTATGGACCACTTAGTAAAGATCCCATACTGTTTGATGCACACTATACTGACTGCCATGTTAACCCTGCTACACACTACCATACAATTATATGGTCATTCTGCCTGCCATTCACAGGAAGTCCAGAATATCAAATAAGGCAATTACAGTTAGCAATTACGCATGAGTGGCTTGTCAGTTAAGAATTCCATGCATGGCTTAATGCACATAGCTGTCATCCATTCATCAGGCTAAGCAGTATAAAATGTTGCATTTAGCTAAGTCGAAGCTCAGATGTCCTTTTATTTTCAGATGCTAAAAGAGCTTTCTTACGCAGACTGACCAGATAAACTAAATAATTGCGGTGACCTGGTAAAAGCTTCATGCAATGGGACAACACAAGAAAAACAACAGCAAAAGGAGCCTTTAAAGATAGGGTCAATGTAGTGTGGCTGGTCAAATATGACTGTGTTAGAGGTCATAAAGGAGTTCCATGCCTTTATTTAAAGCTGCTAATTACTGATAATATCCTTAGAAAAAATTCAAGCGGAACTTCAGTTACTCATCCAGTTAGAACACATCTTTCTGGCTAACAGACAACCAAAATTTGAGTTGATTTGGATTGATATAGATATGTGACAAATGTGGGTCAGACCACTGCCCTCTTCACTAAACTGTGACAAATGAATGGTCAACCTTGCATTGTTCTGTCACTGATACACAACAGTGACACTCTCAGCCTCACCCTGCACACAGATTGGACCACAATCTAGGTGCCAACAGACTGAGAGTGATTGTCACTGGGTTTTGTTGACTAAGCAATTAACTGTTTAAACTGCCACCAACTACTTTTTATCAGGAAGTACTGTAGTAAACATTCATAAGATTAGCAATAGCAATTATGACTTTAGTCTAAATGTCTGTAAAACATTGTCACCACAGATAGGTCCATTCTGCATTAGTGCACTAGAGACAGTTTTAACACTTTTCAAAATATAGTTTAATAATGAAAAGTTAATAAAGAAAAGGGTGCAAATTTAAATATTTACAGATAAAGTTATTACAAAGAAACAAAGACCAAATACAAACCAATTTGTTCTCTTTGTTTCTTCCAAGACCTCCTGCTCTCTAGCACCCTTGTCACCTCCTCCCATACCCGCCTTCAGGACTTTTCTTGAGCTGCCTCCCATCCTATGGAACTCACTACCCCAATCTGTTAGGCTATCTCCTACTCTGTCCACTTTTAGGCAATCCCTGAAAACCCTTCTCTTCAGAGAAGCCTACCTCACCTCCACCTAACAGCTGTATTTACACTTTCTCCATCAGCTTTTTACTCACAGTTATTACCTTTGTATCACTTGACCCTCCCTTCTAGATTGCAAGCTCTAATGAGCAGGACCCTCTGATTCCTCCTGTATTGAATTGTATTGTAACTGTACTGTCTGCCCTCATGTTGTAAAGCTCTGTGCAAATTGTTGGCGCTTTATAAATCCTGTATAATAATAATAACAACAATCATTTTTTCAACATCAGCCAAAACTGTTTCTTTATTATTTTGGATAGTGAAGAAGACTGAGAACAAAGAATTCTTTCAACGTGCCTTATAATTTCTTCAGTAATTGGGTCTGGTGGCTTCTCGTGAACATTAGTGTCTCCTGATCCAGCCAACAATAATCTATTATCTAAAGCAGCAGTGGTCAACTTACAAAGTATAGTGGGTTTCAATTGTGTCTCCTGACATCAACAAGAGGACGTACATAATATTCAGTATATATAATACTACAGAAGACTGCCAGAGGCGACACGCATAATACAGGAGATGATCATGATCTGTGGACATGCTACAGGTGTGGCTGTGGACATGTTACATGAGACTGTTTGAAATCACTGTCAAAATGGTCCTTTTACAAATCAGTATTCGCACAAATGATAGCTGGAGTGTGAATTCTAGACAATAAGTACCAAAGGGAAGCATGTGGCCCTTGGGCTATAGGGTGGGCACTAGCGTTATATAGGGCAACCATATGTATGTATACTGTACATTTTGCTGATCTATTAGATATAAGGAAACTCTAATTGGGGTGTGGCCAGCCTTAGGCTACCCATGGCATTCACTGTTACCAAATCTTAGTTATTGGAAAAAAACCTTTTCATAAGAAATATCTTTCAGCTGTCAGATCATCATGTCTATGGTTAGTCTTATAGTGAGGGATGAAGTGACAATGTAGAAGCATGAACAGCTGTGACTGCCAAGCATTTGTGTCTGCAGCATCACTTATGTGTACCTTTGGAAGTATTATGTTACATGTGTGGGGCAATTTTTGGAAAGAAATGTTAGGCAGAAAGTATAAAAACCTGTATGGGGCAAAGCTAAAACTACCTAGAAAAATAATTGCCACTTAAGAGAACAGATGTCTTATGGATAAAGAATGACGTTTTTATAGGCAGGCTGTGGTTTTATA
Source organism: Aquarana catesbeiana (assembly GCF_042186555.1). Taxonomy (NCBI): domain Eukaryota; kingdom Metazoa; phylum Chordata; class Amphibia; order Anura; family Ranidae; genus Aquarana; species Aquarana catesbeiana. Next base: position 106,644,414 of record NC_133336.1, on the reverse strand, counting down.
GGGAATTTTAAAACAGGGTTTCACAGGGCTGCATCTTTAAAGCTGACCTCTAAGCAGCCATAAATGATCATCATTTATTCATATTATGTGTTCTTTAAAAATCATTATCTGTATTTTATGTACAGCCTGTATACCTACCTGAAGTCTATTTATTAACTTCCTATAATTCCCTCCACGAGAGGACTATGAGCCGGGCAGGCTGTGCAGCATTGCACAATGCTACCAACGCTGGAAAGAAAAGAAAGCAGAATAAGCAGATTGTTAACCTTGTCAGTGCAGTGATGTCTATTCATTGTTCAGTACAGTTGAACATACATTGTTAGATTTTCCTTTGAACATTTATAGAAAAAATTTCAGAACATTCTTTTTTGCCCTACCTGAGTCAACTAATTTTGTTTAAAAGTCCTTAAACTTTTGTACAGACCAACTATTTGAATAGAATCCCAACACATTTCACTACAATAATTACATTTTTTTCCCCAAAACAAAAGCCACATTCACAGTTATTCACAGAATTTAGTTTTAAAAAATGTTACAGCCTGTTCATTTCATTCAAAAATTGTACACTGATTTGACACCACTAACCATTAGAAAAACAAACATTGCAAAACTGAACATTTTCAATTGAAATTTTACTGAGGTATAGTCAGCTTAAAGGATACGTTCATTAAAAAAAAAAAACACAATAAATTTGCAGGTACAAAAATGTGCATCTATTTTTGTTTTCCTAGGAGCCTGCAGAGCATTGCATCTGTGATCAGCTAATTGTGGGTACAATGCCAGGCTCCTGAAGACTCTCAGTATAACTGTACTTCCTTTAGTTCCTGTAAAGTCCAGAAAAAAACAATGAACTACGAGAGCGCTCACCAGTGCCCTCGCAATTCATTGAGAACTAAAAGCTATCTGCTGCGGTGCCAGATGGTATTTGTCGTTTGTTCAGTCACGGATTGATCCAAAAATGGAACTTCCGCTTATCTGATTCCCCTCCGGTGCCACATTTGGCTCCTTTCGGGGGGAGCGGCTATCTGTTTTTGACAGGTACCCTGTCCCCACTTCTGTCGGACCTCGCCACGGCGAGGTACGTTACAAGTTTGGCACCCTCCTCCTTTGCGCATTCGCAGTAGGAACCCAGGGCTGAAGCCGCAAGGCTTCACTGCTGAGTTCCCTTATCGGCAATGGCGGCGGCAACACCGGACAGCCAATGGAAACATCGCCTCAGGTGCCGACATCTCTGGATTCCAGGACAGGTAAGTGTCCTAATATTAAAAGTCAGCAGCTGCAGTATGTGTAGCTGCTGACGTTAAATTTTCAGAGGGGGGGTGGAAAAGAGCTTTAAGCAGCTGTATGGACAGAAGCCCCGCGCAGCTGCACTGTTTTTAAATTGTGACGGCGGGTGTGGGGTGTGGGGGATTGTGGGGGGGGGGAGCTGCGGGCAGGTGCTTGGGTAACACATACGTGCCAACTTTTTGAGATTGGAATGGGGGACACCTATCAGCAAAAGTATGTAGGCATAGGACACACCCCTGACCACGCCCCCTTAAAGGAGAATTGTACAAAAAAACAAGATTGGTTAAACCCACAAGTGCTTTTTTACCACTACTATTCCTTTATATTGGCTTTTGGAATTTACAAATGCAGCGATTTAGAAATCAGATGAAAGGTTTAGTGCTGGAAAACACTTTTTGATAGATAAAAAGTGCATTTTATATACAACTATATATAGATCGGACCAAAATGAGGGACAAATTAGGAGGAATGAGGGACAGAGGGACAGTGCTCCACAGTGGTGTAGTGGATAAAACTTTCGCTTAGCAGTAAGAAGGGTCGCTGGTTTGAATCCCAACCATTACACTACCTGCCTGGAGTTTGTATGTTCTCCCTGTGCCTGTGTGGGTTTCCTCCAGGTACTCCGGTTTCCTCCCACACTCCAAAGACATGCTGGTAGGTTAATTGGATCCTGTCTAAATTGTCCCTAGTATGTATGAATGTGAGTTGGGGACCTTTGATTGTAAGCTCCTTGAGGGTAGGGACTGATGTGAATGTACAATGTATATGTAAAGTGCTGCATAAATTGATAGTGCTATATAAGTACCTGAAATAAATAAATCAGGGACAGTTGGGGTCTATGGTAACATGTTACACCCTGAATATGGGTGTAGCATATAACATGTTACTAAAGGTGGACTTATCCAAGCAGATCTGGGGTGATTTAGTGACTAAACTGCTGCAGCAAATACGAATGAAATCAACAGTCAAGCTTTGCTGTCAGGCAGGGGGCCACGCTGTCCGAAAAACTTTACAAAGCTTCAGGGGCGGACTGACCATTCGGTCACTCGGTCGCCGACCGAGGGCCCGACGTCAGGAGGGGCCCCATGAGCGGCTCAGTCAGTAGTGGAAAAAAGCCGCCCGCTGCACTGCACGAAAACCCCGTCCTCCTGCATTATTTCAGCTCCCAGCACCGCAGCCAGCCCGCTGCCGAGCAGACCTCGGCTTAGGTTGAGAGAGGCTCTGTCAGCAGGGAGGGGCGGGGCAGGGAGCTCCACTGACGCTCTGACCCTGCCCTGCCCCGCCCCTCCTCATGTAGTCTGAGTGTGTTCCTAATTAGAGCGTCTCTCCTGCACTTGTGAGAGCTCCGCTCTGGACCACAAAGATCACCGCCCCTACCGACGAAAGCCCCGCCCCCTACAACGAAAGCCCCGCCCCTACCGACAAAACTCCGCCCCCTACCGACGAAAGCTCCGCCCCTGGACCTCTGAGAGCGGGAGGTGAGCCCGACTGGTCAGGTAGGTCCTTCTGCCTACATTATATACACGGCCTGTAGACCCCTTTTTTTCCCTAAACCATCCCTGGAAATGTTGTTTACCCCCCTGTATAGCTGTGCATTGCTGAAAGTTTAAATTTTAAAACTGGCTACCTGGTCATCTCCTGTAGTCGCATCCCCAGTCTCTGGTCATCTCCTGTAGTCGCATTCGCAGTCTGGTCATTTCCTGTAGTCGCATTCGCAGTCTGGTCATTTCCTGTAGTTGCAATCGCAGTCTCTGGTTATCTCCTGTAGTCGCATCCCCAGTCTCTGGTCATTTCCTGTAGTCGCATTCGCAGTCTGGTTATTTCCTGTAGTCGCATTCGCAGTCTCTGGTTATCTCCTGTAGTCGCATCCCCAGTCTCTGGTTATTTCCTGTAGTCACATTCGCAGTCTGGTTATTTCCTGTAGTCGCATTCGCAGTCTCTGGTTATCTCCTGTAGTCGCATCCCCAGTCTCGCGGTTATTTCCTGTAGTCGCATTCGCAGTCTTTGGTTATTTCCTGTTGTCGCATCCCCAGTCTCTGGTTATTTCCTGTAGTCGCATCCCCAGTCTCTGGTTATTTCCTGTAGTCGCATTCGCAGTCTTTGGTTATTTCCTGTTGTCGCATCCCCAGTCTCTGGTTATTTCCTGTAGTCGCATTCGCAGTCTGGTTATTTCCTGTAGTCACATTCGCAGTCTGGTTATTTCCTGTAGTCGCATTTGCAGTCTCTGGTCATCTCCTGTAGTCGCATCCCCAGTCTCTGGTCATCTCCTGCAGTCGCATTCGCAGTCTGGTTATTTCCTGTAGTCGCATTCGCAGTCTCTGGTTATCTCCTGTAGTCGCATCCCCAGTCTCTGGTTATTTCCTGTAGTCGCATTCGCAGTCTTTGGTTATTTCCTGTTGTCGCATCCCCAGTCTCTGGTTATTTCCTGTAGTCGCATCCCCAGTCTCTGGTTATTTCCTGTAGTCGCATTCGCAGTCTTTGGTTATTTCCTGTTGTCGCATCCCCAGTCTCTGGTTATTTCCTGTAGTCGCATTCGCAGTCTGGTTATCTCCTGTAGTCGCATCCCCAGTCTCTGGTCATCTCCTGTAGTCGCATTTGCAGTCTCTGGTTATCTCCTGTAGTCGCATTCGCAGTCTCTGGTTATCTCCTGTAGTCGCATCCCCAGTCTCTGGTTATTTCCTGTAGTCGCATTCGCAGTCTGGTTATTTCCTGTAGTCGCATTCGCAGTCTCTGGTTATCTCCTGTAGTCGCATCCCCAGTCTCTGGTTATTTCCTGTAGTCACATTCGCAGTCTGGTTATTTCCTGTAGTCGCATTCGCAGTCTCTGGTTATCTCCTGTAGTCGCATCCCCAGTCTCTGGTTATTTCCTGTAGTCGCATTCGCAGTCTGGTTATTTCCTATAGTCGCATTCACAGTCTCTGGTTATTTCCTGTAGTCGCATCCCCAGTCTCTGGTCATCTCCTGCAGTCGCATTCGCAGTCTCTGGTTATTTCCTGTAGTCGCATTCGCAGTCTCTGGTTATCTCCTGCAGTCGCATCCCCAGTCTCTGGTTATTTCCTGTAGTCGCATTCGCAGTCTTTGGTTATTTCCTGTTGTCGCATCCCCAGTCTCTGGTTATTTCCTGTAGTCGCATTCGCAGTCTGGTTATCTCCTGTAGTCGCATCCCCAGTCTCTGGTCATCTCCTGTAGTCGCATTTGCAGTCTCTGGTTATCTCCTGTAGTTGCATTCGCAGTCTCTGGTTATCTCCTGTAGTCGCATCCCCAGTCTCTGGTTATTTCCTGTAGTCGCATTCGCAGTCTGGTTATTTCCTGTAGTCGCATTCGCAGTCTCTGGTTATTTCCTGTAGTCGCATCCCCAGTCTCTGGTCATCTCCTGTAGTCGCATTCGCAGTCTCTGGTTATCTCCTGTAGTCGCATTCGCAGTCTCTGGTTATCTCCTGTAGTCGCATCCCCAGTCTCTGGTTATTTCCTGTAGTCGCATTCGCAGTCTGGTTATTTCCTGTAGTCACATTCGCAGTCTCTGGTTATTTCCTGTAGTCGCATCCCCAGTCTCTGGTTATTTCCTGTAGTCGCATTCGCAGTCTGGTTATTTCCTGTAGTCGCATTCGCAGTCTCTGGTCATCTCCTCTAGTCGCATTCGCAGTCTCTGGTTATCTCCTGTAGTCGCATTCGCAGTCTCTGGTTATCTCCTGTAGTCGCATCCCCAGTCTCTGGTTATTTCCTGTAGTCGCATTCGCAGTCTGGTTATTTCCTGTAGTCGCATTCGCAGTCTCTGGTTATTTCCTGTAGTCGCATTCGCAGTCTGGTTATTTCCGGTAGTCGCATTCGTAGTCTCTGGTTGTCTCCTGTAGTCGCATCCCCAGTCTCTGGTTATTTCCTGTAGTCGCATTCGCAGTCTGGTTATTTCCTGTAGTCACATTCGCAGTCTCTGGTTATTTCCTGTAGTCGCATCCCCAGTCTCTGGTTATTTCCTGTAGTCGCATTCGCAGTCTCTGGTCATCTCCTCTAGTCGCATTCGCAGTCTCTGGTTATCTCCTGTAGTCGCATTCGCAGTCTCTGGTTATCTCCTGTAGTCGCATCCCCAGTCTCTGGTTATTTCCTGTAGTCGCATTCGCAGTCTGGTTATTTCCTGTAGTCGCATTCGCAGTCTCTGGTTATTTCCTGTAGTCGCATTCGCAGTCTGGTTATTTCCGGTAGTCGCATTCGTAGTCTCTGGTTGTCTCCTGTAGTCGCATCCCCAGTCTCTGGTTATTTCCTGTAGTCCCATTCGCAGTCTTTGGTCATCTCCTGTAGTTGCATCCGTAGTCTCTGGTTATCTCCTGTAGTCATTTATGATATCTATGGCTATGCATATTTCTTGAATCCATATTGAGCACTATATTTGATTGGCTGTTTGCTTCTGCTTAGGCCTGGCAAACACGCACAATCGCATATGATGCTGACTCCATCATCATGTGCGTGATTGTGATTGTGCGTGTGTGCCAAGCAGAAGCAGCCAATCAAATATAGTGCTCAATATGGATTAAATAAATATTGGGAAGATTGTTCCTTCCATTGGTGGTCAGTGGGAAGAATGTTCCTTACATTGGTGGTCAGTGAGAAGAATGTTCCTTACATTGGTGGTCAGTGAGAAGAATGTTCCTTACATTGGTGGTCAGTGAGAAGATTGTTCCTTCCATTGGTGGTCAGTGAGAAGAATGTTCCTTACATTGGTGATCAGTGAGAAGATTGTTCCTTACATTGGTGGTCAGTGAGAAGTAAGTTCCTTACATTGGTGGTCAGTGGGAAGAATGTTCCTTACATTGGTGGTCAGTGAGAAGAATGTTCCTTACATTGGTGGTCAGTGGGAAGAATGTTTCTATACATTGGTGGTCAGTGAGAAGAATGTTCCTTACATTGGTGGTCAGTGGGAAGAATGTTCCTTACATTGGTGGTCAGTGGGAAGAATGTTCCTTCCATTGGTGGTCAGTGAGAAGAATGTGTTCCTTCCATTGGTGGTCAGTGAGAAGAATGTTCCTTACATTGGTGGTCAGTGGGAAGAATGTTTCTATACATTGGTGGTCAGTGAGAAGAATGTTCCTTACATTGGTGGTCAGTGAGAAGAATGTTCCTTACATTGGTGATCAGTGAGAAGTATGTTCCTTACATTGGTGGTCAGTGGGAAGAATGTTCCTTACATTGGTGATCAGTGAGAAGAATGTTCCTTCCATTGGTGGTCAGTGAGAAGTATGTTCCTTACATTGGTGGTCAGTGAGAAGAATGTTCCTTCCATTGGTGGTCAGTGAGAAGAATGTTCCTTACATTGGTGGTCAGTGAGAAGAATGTTCCTTACATTGGTGATCAGTGAGAAGTATGTTCCTTACATTGGTGGTCAGTGAGAAGAATGTTCCTTCCATTGGTGGTCAGTGAGAAGAATGTTCCTTACATTGGTGGTCAGTGAGAAGAATGTTCCTTACATTGGTGATCAGTGAGAAGAATGTTCCTTACATTGGTGGTCAGTGAGAAGAATGTTCCTTCCATTGGTGGTCAGTGAGAAGTATGTTCCTTACATTGGTGATCAGTGAGAAGAATGTTCCTTACATTGGTGGTCAGTGAGAAGAATGTTCCTTACATTGGTGGTCAGTGAGAAGAATGCTCCTTACATTGGTGGTCAGTGAGAAGAATGTTCCTTACATTGGTGGTCAGTGGGAAGAATGTTCCTTACATTGGTTATCAGTGGGAAGAATGTTCCTTACATTGGTTATCAGTGGGAAGAATGTTCCTTACATTGGTGATCAGTGGGAAGAATGTTCCTTACATTGGTGGTCAGTGAGAAGAATGTTCCTTACATTGGTGATCAGTGAGAAGAATGTTCCTTCCATTGGTGGTCAGTGAGAAGTATGTTCCTTACATTGGTGATCAGTGAGAAGAATGTTCCTTACATTGGTGGTCAGTGGGAAGAATGTTCCTTACATTGGTGATCAGTGAAAATTATATAAAGTTAAGAAAAATAATTAAAAAAAAATGTAAAGCACCCCCATGATCCCAGCACATGCTCTATATGAAAAGCTTTATGTAGGATGAGCACATGTATGTAAACATGTGTCTATAGACGCAAATGCTGGACACGGGAGCCCACCTGCGAGGTAACCCCCCCCCCCGGGAGAGCGCTTCTCCTAGGGAGTTATCTGATGTGGGGAGGAGCCGCGAGAGCCACCCCCAGATGTCGAGGTTCGGGGCCACTCTGTGCGAAACGAGCTGCACAGTGAAGGTAAGTATGATATGTTTGTTATTTAAAAAAACAAAAAAAAAAACCGAGCCTTTACAATCACTTTAATTTTGGAAAGGTACCGTTGTTGCACTTTCTTTAATGTAATTCTGTGACGAACGCATGTAGTGTGGGCAGTGCAAAATGTAGGTGCGGATTTGTGTGGGTGTGGCTTGAGTGTGGGTGGGAACACATGAGCGGGGACAGGGGGCCCCAGGATCTCCTATTGCCCGGGGGCCCCATGAGTTGTCAGTCCGCCCCTGCAAAGCTTTTGGCAGGTAGGAGGACAGTTATACGTGTGTATGTAGGCTGTGCATAAAGTTGTTTGCCTGGAGTTCGGCTGTAAGTTTCAGTTGACTAAGGATTACGTTTTGTAACTATTTTCTCTCTTGTTTGAAATAAGTCTTCTCATTTGTCTCTTGCTGTATTTTTGTAACTTCCTTTCCCATATTCCTTTTTATTTACTTAGTTGTTTTGTATGCATTATTTCTGCTCTGTCCTGTCATCTGGCAATTGCAGCTCAGTCACAGATGGTAAATAATTCGAATACCTCATCTTCTTATTGTGCTGCTGTCCAGTACAGGGAAAATCACCCAGGACTTAAGCAGATGTGTCAGTGCTGGCAGAGCCATGCATCATCATCAAAACCCTGCTTAAAATGAAATTGGATTCCCAGTGACAGTTCATGCAGCGATTCAGTGTAATTCCATTAGGATAGATAAACTTCAGCATAGCCTGGGACGGCTGCTAGTACTTACAAATGCCGCATAAGCTTGCCAATATACCTACGGTAATTCTTGCATCGCTGGACCGCTTCAGCCCTTTCATTCTGCACTCACTGATATGTAGGGAAAAATGAATTATACAAAGGGGCAGATAAGAGACATGTTTATGCCATGGTTCTTAGGAGGGAAATCTGGCATTATTTATGTCACTTAAATTCTACACAACAGAAGAAGTAGGCCATAAAATACCAATAGTCATCAAAACCTCCAACCCCTTCATGGCCGAAGGTCTTTTAGGCCTTATGGAGCAAAGAAATTTGGGGGAGATTTTTTATTTTATTCTTTACCAGCACAAAATGAGGACCTAAACTCTTATAAATACAGACTTGATACATTTATTAAAATCGTATTAAATTCTTAGTGCTTTTTAGCTTAACACATTGTACACAATAAACTAAACATTCCCTAGTAAACTATTTGTTAACCACTTCCATACCCGACACTTTCACCTACTTCCTGCCCAGGCCAATTTCCAGATTTCAACGCTGTCACACTTTGAATGACAATTACTCAGTCATGCAACACTGTACCCAAATAACATTCTTTTTAATCATTTTTTGAGACTTAAAGAGCTTTCTTTTGATTGTATTTAATCACCACTGGGCTTTTTATTTTTTCTATAGAAACGAAAAAATGCTGAAAATTAAAAAAAAAAAAAACACAATTTTCTTAGTTTTTGTTATAAAATTTTGCAAAAAAAAAAAAAGCTTTCTTCATAATTATAGGCCAGAATGTATTCTGCCATTTCTTTGGTATGCATAACCCACATCAGTGTATATTATTTAGTTTATGTGAAAGTTAAAAAGATCTACAAACTATGGTATATATTTTTGAAAATTAATCAGTCCAGATGTAATGACGGCCTATTTCATTTCTTAAGACCCTAAAATGTCAGGGCAGTACAAATACCCCCAAAAGTCCTCATTTTTTAAAAGTTGATAGTACAAGGTACTTCGTAAGAGGCATCATGAATTGTTTACTACTGTAACTGTGATTGCTGTGATTGGTCACAGCGATCACATGGTATTAGGGCCACTAACAGCTGCCTGGTACCATGATCGGGGATCCACAGTAAGTAAGAAAATAAGAAAGTAACAGTACTGTAAAATGAAGTAAGAAGAGGCAAATTAACGATGACGCCACAAGTCAGATGCCTTCTGAGGCAGAAACTGTTTCAAGCAGTGGTGGAATTATAGGGGTCGCTGAGATCGCCATGGCGACCGGGCCCCTTGCTGCAGGGGGCCCTTGAGGGCCCCCGTACTCTTCGATAGGAGGAGCGGCAGGGGTGGCTGAGAGGAGCTCCCCGATCGTCAGGCAAACTGTAATTGGCGGCTCTGTGCAGGGAGCTTGTTACATTAACCTAAAGTGAAAGCACAGTTCTGTGCTCTTTGTCTCCCCCTACAGTGCAGTGCTATCTATCTATCTATCTATCTATCTATCTATCTATCTATCTATCTATCTATCTATCTATCTATCTATCTATCTATCTATCTATCTATCTACTGTATGTGTGTTTATATGTGTGTGCATGTGTGTGTGTGCATGTATGTATGTGTATGTATGCATATGTGTGTGCATATGTATGCATGTGTGTGTGTGTGCATGTATGTATGTGTATGTATGCATGTGTGTGTGTGTGCATGTATGTATGTATGTATGTGTATGTATGCATGTGTGTGTGCATGTATGTATGCATGTGTGTGTGCATATGTATGTATGTGAGTGTGCATGTATGTGTATGTGCATGTGTTTATCAGTGACGGTGCATCCATAAGGGCGCATGGGCGCCGCCCCCTCTCTCCATCCTCCCCCTCTATGACCAATGGATAGATTCATGCATGAAGATTCTGCTTGAGGTAAATCAGTTTGAAAGTGCAATTCATTAAGAATTTTACGTTAAATACCGAATGCGGTATTTATTCAATCTAGCAGTAATTAACATATTTGTTCATGCGGTAATTTCTCGCATTGAGCAGAAATTGAAGGAGTTTTGACAGTAAAGCAGTCCTACTTTTTAATGTTGTAGTGGAGGTGAGCACTGGAAGGGTTGCATTTGACCTGCATCTTTGGATGATCTGCTCCTGTTAAGATCTGCTTATGCTGCAGGTTAAATGTAGCCACTGTAGACAATCATGCAAGATTTGGATAGTGCTACTGAATGCAAAATGCAAGAAGCCCCTTTTTTAAATGCATTACTATATTAGCCAGAGCTGTTCATAGAATAATAACGGGGTGCAAATCACAAACTCTGCCAAAGAAATTCTTATGGAGAATCCATCCAAGGTGATTCCATCATTTGGCTTTTTTGAATGGACGCAGTAATTCATCAGAATGAGGAATTATTAAAGATAAAAGAAACCAGCCTAAAATTCAGCTTGCCAGCAATAATACACAGCTGAAAAGTTAGATCTTGGTTCAATTTTTCTTTCCTGTTTGTGTAAGCAAACATCCAAGAGTCCTAGGTTTTTAATGATAAAATGGATCATAGCAAAAGAACCAACGAGTTTCAGGGATCAAACACAATGCCCATTCATCTTGGTTTAGGAATTCTGACTGTGCTTACATGGACCCAGATACCAAATAAATCTGCACTGTTTACTGCTTGGAACGGTTTCTGAAGGGCAGGTTAAGCCAGTGTTTGTGAATGCAGCAAAGATTTGCTGCAGTGCCATGTTGATACATTAAAGTCAGTGGCGGCTGGTGCTCAAAATTTTTTTAGGGGGGGAGGGCGCAATTGCAGCCACTGTGCCATCAAACGCTGCCACTGTGCCCTCAAACACTGCCACTGTGCTCTCAAACGCTGCCACTGTGCCATCAAATGCTGCTACTGTGCCATTAAACACTTCCACTGTGCCCATCAAACGCAGCCACTGTGCCCATCAAACGCAGCCACTGTGCCCTCAAATGCTGCCACCGTGCCATCAATTGCAGCCACTGTGCCCATCAAACGCTGCCACTGTGCCCAAACGCTGCCACTGTGCCATCAAATGCTGCCACTATGCCATCAAACGCAGCCACTGTGCCCATCAAATGCTGCCACTGTGCCCTCAAATGCTGCTACTGTGCCATTAATTGCAGCCACTGTGCCCATCACACACTGCCACTGTGTCCAAAGCTGCCACTGTGCCATCAAATGCTGCCACTGTGCCCTCAAATGCTGCCACTGTGCCATCAATTGCAGCCACTGTACAATCAAAAGCTGCCACTGTGCCCAAACGCTGCCACTGTGCCATCAAACGCTGCCACTGTACCATCAAATGCTGCCACTGTGCCCATTAAACGCTGCCACTATGCCATCAAATGCTTCCAGTGTGCCATCAAACACTGCCAGTGTGCCCGTAATATGCTGCCAGTGTGCCCATCAAATGCTGCCAGTGTGCCCATCATATGCTGCCAGTGTGTCCTTCAAATGCTGCCAGTGTGCCCATCATATGCTGCCAGTGTGTCCATGAAATGCTGCCAGTGTGCCCATCATGTGCTGCCAGTGTGCCCATCATATGCTGCCAGTGTGTCCATCAAATGTTGCCAGTGTGCCCATCATATGCTGCCAGTGTGCCCATCAAATGCTTCAAGTGTGCCCATCACATGCTGCCAGTGTGCCCATCACCTGCTGCCAGTGTGTCCATCAAATGCTGCCAGTGTGCCCATCAAATGCTGCCAGTGTGCCCATCTGATCATATGCTGCCAGTGTGCCCATCAAATGCTGCCAGTTTGCCCATTATATGCTGACACCGCTCAACCCCCCCCCCCGTGGATGGATCGCGAGACACCCCGCTATCACCCCCCCGCGGAATGGTTTGTGGGACACACAGGCCCACTCACCCCCCGCACGGATGGATCGCGGGACACCACCGCGCAGGAGGCACTTACCTTGGTAAGGTGTTCTCTTCTCCGGCGTCTCCTCTCCAGTGAGCTTCCTCCACTCTGTCCCGTTTCCTCCAAAGCATCCAATAGGGACGCCTGGTGCTTTGGCCATTCGCTATGGTCACACAATTAGGTGGGATCAGGGCGCACTCTCTGCGCCCAAAGCCCACCCTTTTTTGAAGCCTATTAGAGCCTTTTGCTCTAATCAGGTGCTTCAAAAAAAAAAAATACACCCCCTCCTGCCCCCGCCATAGGAGTCTATGTGTGCGGCGTCCTGAAAGGGGTTGGGCACATGGATAGGGAGGCAGCAGCAGGGATAGGGGGGCGGGGGGACCCCAAGTATTAAGAACTGAGGTATGTAAACTTTTGATCAGGGTCATTTGGGTAGTTTCTGTTGCCATTATGATCTTCAGTTCTTTCTATTGATTTTCTATTGGATTCAAGTCAGATGATTGGCTGGGCCATTCTTTATTTTCTTTCTTTGAAACCAATTGAGAGTTTCCTTGGCTTTGTGTTTGGGATCCTTGTCTTGCTGAAATGTTCACGCTGGTTTCATCTTCATCATCCTGGTAGATGACAGCAGATTGTTATCAAGAATGTCTTGGTACATTTTTCCATTCATCCTTCCTTCATCGATATGAAGTTTGCCAGTACCGTATGCTGAAAAACAGCCCTACACCATGATTTCCACCTCCGAACTTCACTGTTGCTATGATATTTTTGGGGTGATGTGCAGTCCCATTTGACCTCCAAACATGGTGTGTATTATGGAATCCAAAGAGTTCAATTTTGGTCGCATCTGACCAGACTATATTCTCCCAGTATTTCACAGGCTTGTCTAAATGTTGTTAGGAGGAAACACATACACAATATTGGTATAATGTTCAGCCCAAACCATCTGATGAAAGATTAAAGTTTAAAATTTAAACGAAAAGGCATGCATTTGCATGCTGATACATGAAGGTGCAACCATGTGAATGGTCAGTGGATTGAAAGTTCTGGTGGATGAACCCCTAAAAATTAGTCTTTAAAAAAGTCTATAAATGGAAGCTGTAAAGGGAGTGAGCCTGCATGAGGCGCGGGCTGGGGAACCCAGTCACTGTGAACAAATGGGAGCCGCCAACATGCTGTCTGGCCAATCAGAGCGTGTTTCGAAAGGCACGGCTTGTGCTGATGTAGAAGGCAAGGGCGTGTCTTCGAAACACGTTCTGATTGGCCAGACAGCGCGTGGGCGGCTCCCCAGTTTGACAGCCCTGGACCACTCCCACCTAGAGACACACAGCCGACGTCTCCATTAGACTTATCGAGGCTCCAGCTGCGGCTAACACATGGTGCTCGTGGATCCCTCAATAGAGACTTTCAGCAGCCCTCCTGTGCTCCTGTGACACTGCTTGTGGAAGCTCCCACCGGCTCTTGCACTCTGCAAGTGCTCCAACATTTTTCACGCAAGTTTTTAGTGTTGTTTTATACTTGTATACTGAATAAGTTTCTAAGCTGTTTAAAGGATTAGCTTTGCGCTTCTTTCTCCTCCTTTTGCTTTCCTTTTGTCTAAATGTTGTGCAGCAAACTTTTTAAACAAGCTTTAACATGCTCTTCCTTCAGCAATGGAGTCTTGCGTGGTGAGCGCGCATACAGGCCATGGAGGTTGAATGCATTAATAATTGTACCTACTAATTTAGGTCTTTCTGAAGCTCTCCACAAGTGGTCCATGGCTCTTGGACAACTCTTCTGATAATTCTTTTCACTCCTGGCAGAAATCTTGTGAGGAGCACCTGGTTGTGGCTGGTTTATGGTGAAATTATGTTCTTTCCACTTGCCCATCATAAAATGTTTCTTGTGTGACACTTTGGTAATGAGATACCTTTTTATAGGTCATCGGCTGAGACTGAACCAGCTGATATTAATTTGCACCAACAAGGGGGCTTTCTAATTACTGATAGATTTCAACTGGTGTCTTGGCTTTCCATGTCTTTTTGCACCTCCCTTCATGTGTTCAATACTTTTCCCCTGTGTCATTTCATTTAAAATTATACATAATTTATTTCAGAATGGATTGTATGGGTTGTTACTGTGGTAACAAGTGGTGACAATTTCATGTCAATAGAACCTTTAGAAATATATTTACCCCAGTGGTCTGACTACATTCCATATCTTGGGATCACACTTACCTCGACATATTCGTCTCTATATGGTGCCAATTACCTCCCACATATTAAAACTCTGACTCAATTATTGGAGTTGTGGAACAAAACACACATTTCCTGGTTATATCGAATACATGCAATAAAGATGACTCTTCTGCCAAAACTGCTCTATCCTTTCAGAGTTCTGCCTGTTCCGGTCCCCCCCCGCATATCTTGCGCTCCTTGCAACTCCTTCTCTTTAAGTTTATATGGGGCCCAGTCAAACCAAGAATGAAAAGAGACCTACTTTATAAACCTAAATCTCAGGAAGGGCTGGGGATGCCGAACATCACCTATTATTACAAAGCAGCGCAGATAGCTGCTTGCTCAACTGTTTGCGGGAAAGGCTGCACCTCTCTGGTTTCTTATAGATGTAGTAGATACTGACCTGGTCCCACTCTCTTCTTTGAGGGCTCCCCCCCTCAACTATGCCCTAAACCTTTAAACACTGTCCTGTCCCACACCCTTGTGGTATGAGACACTATTAAATATTCGTCCCAACTGATATCTCCGCACCTTCCTCTTCTTGAAATATTTAACTGTCCTTTATATCCCCCAGGTCTGGAGATTCCTCGGAGCTACCACTGGTGGCATAGCAAGGGTTTAACGATGGTTCGGTCTTTATTGTCCTCTCGAAGCACTGTCACCTTTCAACACCTTAAGCATACATATGACATCCCAGATTCTGAGAAATTCCATTATCTCCAAATCCATCATCTGCTGGAATTCCTGACAAAAAACCATGAATGGTCAACGACCGCAACACCATTTGAAACCAGATGTCGGACACCCACCACAACCCAAGGTCTCATCTCTTTATTATATTCTTCCATACTAAATAACTCTAACTCGTGTGTTCCATCTTACTGCTCTAACTGGGAGAGGGACTTTGGTGCCACACAAACTCCTGAGACTTGGAAAAAATATGGGAGGCATTATTTTGGTTCTCTCATAATGTAATAACTTAAAAAAATTCCTTCAATGTCTTGCACATCTAGATGCGTTGCATCTGTGGGGCATCCTCAAAGGGAAGGTTGAGGAGTGCAAGGTCTCTAACATCCACCAGCTCCGTGATGTCGTCATGGGGGAGGGGAAGAGGACTCCAATGGCAACCTGTGAAGCTCTGGTGAACTCCGTGCCCAAGAGGGTTAAGACAGTGCTGGAAAATAATGGTGGCCACACAAAATATTGACACTTTGGGCCCAATTTGGACATTTTCACTTAGGGGTGTATTCACTTTTGTTGCTAACGGTTTATACATTAATGGCTGTGTGTTGAGTTATTTTGAGGGGACAGCAAATTTACACTGTTATACAAGCTGTACACTCACTACTTTACATTGTAGCAAAGTGTCATTTCTTCAGTGTTGTCACATGAAAAGATATAATAAATATTTACAAAAATGTGAGGGGTGTACTCACTTTTGTGAGATAATGTGCGTGTGTATATATATATATATATATATATATATATATATATATATATATATATATATATATATATATATATATATATATATATATATATATATATATATAGAGGTGCATCTCAAAAATTTTGAATCACTGTATGCACAAGTACTGTGTACCTAGAATTTATGCTGGTTTGAAGCCAAAGTGTAATCACACCAAATATTGATTTGATTTAGATTTTTCTTCTGTTCGCTCATTTTGCGTTGTGTAAATTGATCAAAAATAAACTATTAAAATATATGTTTTTGAAAGCATTCTTACTTTACAGCATTGTAAAGAAAATACATATACTGTGCAAAAGTTTTAGGCATGTGTGAGAAATGCTGTAAAGTAAGAATGCTTTAAAAAATCTATCCTTTAATTGTTTATTTTTATCAATTTACAAAACACAAGGTGAGTGCACAGAAAAAAAATCGTATCAGATATTTGGTGTGATAACCTTTGGCTTAAAAACCAGCATCAGTTCTTACACTTGTACACTTTGTGCACTTGCACAAAGTCAAGGATTTTGTAGCATTAGAGTCAGGTGTGTGATTAACCAAGTATACCAAGCAGGGGCTAATGATCATCATTTTCATATGTAGGATGAAACACAGTTATTAACTGAAACAGAAACAGCTGTGTAGGAGTATATATCAGTATCCTCCTCACTCCCCCTTACCTTAGGGTTTCCAGTCACTCTCTCCCCTTACATCTCCATGTAGGCTGTAGGGCACTGTGGGCTGGCTTAGACAGGCTTTAGGGTTCTGAGGGCGCATTGTAGGGCACTGAGGTAATGTCAGGCTGTAAGGTTTTGAGAGAGGGCTCAGGCTGTTAGTGCAGTCCTTAGCTACACATTTGACACCAGGAGGAGGGGCATTGACAGCAGGGCTAGAGTCTGAAAGAAGAAGTTTTGTCCTCCTCCTCCGTGTATATATACACACAGGTGCATCTCATAAAATTAGAATATCATCAAAAAGTTAATTTAATTCAGTAACTAAATGTAAAAAGTGAAACTCATATATTACACACGGAGTGATATATTTCAAGCATTTCTTTCTTTTAATTTTGATGATTATGGCTTACAGCTAGTGAAAACCCCAAATTCACTATCTCAGAAAATTTGAATACTACATAAGACCAATTAAAAAAAAGGATTTTTAATACAGAAATGTTGGCTTACTGAAAAGTATGTCCATGTACAGTATAGTATGCACTCAATACTTGGTATGGGCTCCTTTTGCACAAATAACTGTATCAATGAGGCGTGGCATGGAGGCGATTAGCCTGTGGCACTGCTGAGGTGTTATTTAAGCCCAAGTTGCTTTGATAGTGGTCTTCAGCTCGTCTGCATTGTTGGGTCTGGTGTCTTCAACTTCCTCTTGACAATACCCCACAGATTCTCTATGGGGTTTAGGTCAGGCGAGTTTTCTGGCCTATCAAGCACAGTGATACCATGATCATTAAACCAGGGATTGGAACTTTTGGCAGTGTGGGCAGGTCCCAAGTTCTACTGGAAAATGAAATCAGCATCTCCATAAAGCTGGACAGCAGAAGGAAGCATGAAGTGCTCTAGAATTTCCTGGTAGAGGGCTGCGCTGACTTTGGACTTGATAAAACACAGTGGAACAACACCAGCAGATGACATGGCTCCCCAAATCATCGCAAAATGTGTCATATTGTGCATTTCATTTGGAAATCAAGGTCCAAGAGTCTGAAGAAAGAGTTGAAAGGCACAGAATCCAAGTTGCATGAGGTCCAGTGTGAAGTTTCCACAGTCAGTGATGATTTGGGGAGCCATGTCATCTGCTGGTGTTGGTCCACTGTGTTTTTTAAGTCCAAAGTCAGCGCAGCCCTCCACCAGGAAATTCTAGAGTACTTCATGTATCCTTCTGCTGACCAGCTTTATGGAGATGCTGATTTCATTTTCCAGCAGAACTTGGCACTTGCTCACACTGCGAAAAGTACCAATCCATGGTTTGGAAAGGCTACCCAAAAAAGTATAAAAAACAAGATTTTTGATGCCCACAATCCCTTTCGACTTGGTAAAAAACAAGTTGTCATGAATCATGGTAAATTAACGTCTTTTGGCGATCTTACAGGACAAATGAGCCCTATTTGATAAGACCTGGGAATCAAATACTTGTCTGATCCCTTGTGAGATCTCAGGGATTGGCCAGGTTAATATTAGGAAGTGCACTTCCTCTTTTGATATACTTTCCTTCTTACTTTCATTCTTCTCCTTTTCTACTCCATTTCCTGGAATGGTCTTGGTCTTCCCACTTCTTCCCTCTCCTATATGGAGAGTAGTGGAGGGTCAGGGAAACCAGGGGATATTCCTAGTTATTTTCTAGATTATGGAAATATTATTCGGTTGTGTTTAGTTTTTTTTTATCCTTTTCTGAATTGGAGCAATAAGCAGTAACAGTTGTGCAGGCTGGAAGATGAAAATTTACTTTTCTAGAAAGGCTCACTGTGTAGAAATATTGAGATATGGAATGCAGTTTAGACTTAAATGTTAAAAATGTTTTGAAAACTTTCAATAAAAACCATTGAAACAGAAAAACAAGATTTTTGTTTGCACACAAGTGGATATTTGAAGTCAGCACAAGATTTATTAAACTGAGTGAACAAGCTAAGCCTGACAATCTTTTTAGAACGTTTAGTTACTGTTACTTAAAGCAGAGTTCCACCCAAAAATGGGTAATTTTTTTGGGGGGGAGCGGAAACCCTCTTTTTAGAGGGTTCCCGCTCCCAGTTCCCACTTTCTCCTGAGGCACTCCGCTTTAAAGTGGTCACAATGGCAAAATTTTGGTTTTTTTTATATACCTAATGCATTATCTGCATTAAGATAAAAAAGACCTTTCAAAAGTTGCTTCCCCAAGCCCCCCCCCCCCAAAAAAAATACTTACTTGAGCCTGATTTCGATCCAGCACTGTGCCCATCTGCAGCAGCTCTTCTCTCTTTTCTCACAGGAGACTCTGCATTAGCACGAGTCATTGGCTCCTGATTCTGTCAGTGAAATGCTGTGAGGGAGTGTAGGTGGGGCAGAGCACAATTGTGTGCGTCTATAGACGCACACAGCCCAGCTCTGGATCGATCCCCCATGAGTACCCCCTTAGCAAGAGGCTTGCTATTGGGGCACTTGGAGAAAAGGAGAAGCAGACAGTGCCGGTGGGGATCCCCCAAAAAATGGAGGTATCATGTTTACAATTTTTAGAAAAAAAAAAAAGAAGCTTTACAATCACTTAGTAGGTATTCAATCACATAGTAGATATTGTATGGAGAGAATTTTCCTTGGACACAGATGACATCCTTTTCGGCAATCTTCCTTTTCAGCCTCTTCTGAAACTAAAATGAATGATAACATAAATGATCAGGTTTCAAAAAACTGCATAGTAAATACCAATGCAATTATACATTTCATCCCTTAGACCACACCTTGGGAAGTATTAGTTTTCATTTATTTTCTTCTATTGTTAAAAATAAATGGAAAAAGTGAAAAACAGTGGGAAGAATTTATTTGAATGAATATGCTTATTAATATCTTTTTTTTTTTTTTTGCGAGGCATTTTTTTGGTGTGACTATATATCTGCGCAATTGCATGCTGTGCTACTTATTTACTTCCCAGTCATCATGTTCGAGTAGTGACACCAATGTTTGTTCTTGTGTTTTTTGCTGATTATTCTCGCAATATACGATTCTTGCCCTCAGCAACATTTTAGTTTGTGGCCTCATTTGCAAAAGTAATTTACAGCTGTACTGCCCGAGCCTCATGTTCTGGGATCACAGTATATCAGACACCAGGAGATGGAACGGCTTTCTAGCTCCGGGTATAATATTTATATATATTTTTTTCCTTTTTTTTTGTTAGTCCTGTGCTACTCTTAGCTATAAAACATCCTGGCATAATATATACTGGAGCAAATATGGAAATGTTGTCAGCCTCTATTTCCCTCTGGCTTGTCCCATTGTATCTACATCAATAGGCTTATTTTGCAGCTATGTAAATCTAACCAGTATGTAATGGAGTTGTTAATCCTATCAGGGCTCTGCCAGGGGATTGAGGAGGAAATGCTGTGCAAAGCTAGAAAAAGAGAACAAAATAAGAGAACACTGTACTCAGGGCCATCTCATTGTTACACACACCCTCCAGAGAATACAGCATAGCTGCAAGAGATCTACTTGTAGTTATGAGTTGGTATTCATTACCCTGGGAATGTATTAACTGTGCAGAAACACAAAATGCAATGCTGTTTCTTTTGTACAGGTGTGCATTGGTCCAGGTTAGGATTGAAATTGTATGGATACTGGGGACAAAATTGACCATGTATACTGAAGGTAGATCAAGCTGTTGAGGATGATGGCCATGTCTGAGCTATACTACTGTTTAGCACCCTGAATGCACAGAGATAATTCATATACAGATTAACTGTTATCAGTGTAGATCCAGGATGATCTTTCTTGGCTGATTATTTTGCCCATGTGTAGAAACCTTTACTTGTCTTGAATCACTCACTTAAAATATAGTCAACCTGGAAATTTTTGCGGGGTTGTCTAGAAACCTGGAGGCTGCCATTGCCAAACTCTCTTTTTGAAAATGCTGCCTGGCCTCCAGCTCATGTTGGCCTTTGTATACCTTTGCCGGACGAGATATTTCATCCAAGTCAATACCATTCCATTCAATCATGGACACACACTTTCCTGAAAGATCAGATGAACGGCCGTCAGATTTTCTCATAGTGGGGGTCATTTACTATAGCGCCAGGAAGTACTGGGCACTATTGCAAATAATAGCACCCATTTTAGCCAATTAAAAGTTCAACAGGCGAATGTGCGCATGAAAAAGAGCGGTATTAGTGGCAAACAAACATTAGTAAATTTTAAATCAGCGCTAATTAGCGCTTCCGCGTATATGCAAATACCAATTTCTACTAAGTTATTATATAGCACTGCACTGTAACCATGATCCATGTATGTGAAAGAAACATTTTTATGTGAGATGTGCTCTACCTCGTGTGCATCTATTGATGTATATTACAATTAGTATTCCTAGTTTTTTTCCTTCTTTTGCTAATGAATGCAGTTATGAATGATTATTACATAGTAATGTCTGCTATTCTGTAAAGTTACATGTATTAAACATTTAGGTTACCTATTTGTTGTATGTTGTTTTTTTCATGTTTTTTTATTTTTAATTTTTTTATTTAGTTGACTATAAAGCCGTAATTATTTATGTTAATTCTTTAATCATACTACACTGTTATGTAGGTCTTGTACTTAGCACAATGGCTTAGTGGTCTGCTTGGATGTCTCCACAGCACTCACGGTACAAGTTCAAATAACAGCCAACCTACCATCCACCAGCTGTGTTTATTTTTTCAGTGCTCAAGCAAATTAAAATAAACAAAGGAATGTAAACTGCCCATTAGCTAGTGTGTAGTGTTTGGAATTTCACACTATAATATTATTGAATACTTACATACCATTGCATGCATTTGAAGAGTTAATATAATAGAATCTGCCAAATTAAAGTGCATTGGCATTCACCTATTTTCAGCATATGCTGCTTTGGCGAATTGACTAATAGTCATTTACCTTTTTTTCACCAATTCAATCTTTTAGTATCTCTTTGTGGGATTTGAACCTATGAATCCTTCAAAGCCTGAGTTTTTTAAGGTAGAAGTGCTGACCACTAGCCTATTGGACATAGCTCAGTAATATATACAAAATACATTTACTAGTGTTTGATGTTTCTTTTCCCCAAGCTGTCTTCTCCCAGCGCTGTCTCTCCTGCCGCTACAGTCTTCTCCCGCTGCTGTGTTCTTCCGCGCAGCCGGTTACCTGCTAATAAAAAAAGACGCTCTTCTTCTGTGGCGGTCTCCTGTGGCCATCCGATAACATCACCCGGAGAGTCTGCTCCATGGCTATGTAAGCATGGATTTTGCTGGGGGCTATTTTCATTTTAAGGTTAGTGTGACCTGAAAGTCACACTATTTTGTTGCCACTTTGCTAAAACTAAAAACTTTACTAAAAAAAAAACTAAAAAAAAAACTAAAAAAAAAAAACTAAAAAAAAAACCACCACAAACAAGCTCAATAACGTACTTTTATTTTGCTAGCATTAACAAAATTATGTACATTCATTTACTAGCTTCAAAAAAAAAAAATTCTACAGGATATATGGTGCTACATTTAGCAAAACAGTTAGCAATTGGATTTTAAGGGCCCTGCTCATGGAAGCTTACAGTCTAAAATTTGTTTAAACCTTAGAGTGGACACAGCTTTACTTTCAGTGTATAATGGGCAACACATTACATTTTTATCTGCAAGATTATAGAAACATACTTAACAGTCATTCTTACAAAGCATTCCAAAATAATATTAAAAGAGGCACTTATTCAAAACATAACACCCACCACCACCCCACAATCCCACATACATACATTGGTAACCATGTTCTGCTGGAAGCTGCATTTCTGTGTACATGATTAAGCAATGAGATCAAAGAATAGAAGGTCAGCACATGCTCCCAAACCATGTTTGCATGGTCAGACAGGAACAATACACACACAACATTGAAAGCATGGCCACAAAAACCCACTTTTGATGGAAAAAAATGCAAAAGAATTTCAGCAAACAACCCTAGTTGGACATATGTCAATATGCACAATATCATTCCTCCCCCCCCCCCCCACAAATCACAGCAAAAAACCTGGCCTTCTCAGGCCAAACAATCCCCCCCCCCCGCAGGCCTTTATATAAGAGAGGTTGTATTGTTAGCACACTGACACACCCAATAGAAGTACACGCCCACCAGTATCTTTCAATCTATCTGTTTGTGTATGTCTAAAGTGATTGCACCTGATTGGCAGGAACACATAATACTATTTGCAACTGTGTTAGCCCTTGGCTATGTGCATCAAATCTCTAACTACAGGCCAAAGATCGAAGTCTATTTGCATGCACATAAACAAAGCAACAGTTTTCTAAGTATATGTACCTGTGCAGTGTAAACCCTAAAAATTTTTATGTCCAAGTCCCTGGGCATGATTAGTGCTAACAAACATTAACATCAGTCCCTAGCTGCAATGTGCTTCCAAGCTAAAGTCCAAAACTAAACTAAATAAAACACCAGCATGTCTTTGGATTGTGGTGAGAAACCCACACCCACAGGGAGAACATATAAACTTCAACAAAAGCATTAGCATGTTAGGGAATTGAACCAGCAACCCCAGTGCTGCTAGACAGAATTGCTACCCACTTAGCCAGCAGGCAGCCTCAGTGTCACAAGCATTATGCAATATATTGGCCTAATTATTGGGAAGCCTGCCTTTAAATGCACATGATCTTTAGTGGCATCCCAATCTTAGTCCGTAGGGTTCAATATTGAGTTGGCCCACCCTTTGCAGCTACAACAGCTTCAACTCTTCTGGGAAGGCTGTCCACAAGGTTTAGGAATGTGTCTATGGGAATGTTTCACCATTCTTCCAAGTGCATTTGTGAGGTCAGGCACTGATGTTGGGCAAGAATGCCTGGCTTACAGTCTCCACTCTAATTCATCCCCAAGGTGTTCTGTTGTGTTGAGGTCAGGACTCTGTCCAGGCCAGTCAAGTTCCTCCACCCCAAACTCACTCATCCATGTCTTTATGGACCTTGCTTTGGGCAATTTCATGCTCCCAACTTTGTGGGAACAGTTTGGGGATGGCCCCTTTCTGTTCCAACATGACTGCACACCAGTGCACAAAGCAAGGTCCATAAAGACATTTATAAGTGAGTTTGGGGTGGAGGAACTTGACTGGCCTGCACAGAGTCCTGACCTCAACCCAATAGAACACCTTTTGACTGAATTTGAGTAGAGACTGCGAGTCAGGCCTTCTCATGCAACATCATTGCCTGGCCTCACAAATGCACTTCTGGAAGAATGGTCAAACATTGCCATAGACACACTAAACCTTGTGGACAGGCTTCCCAGCCTTCCAGAAGCTGTTCTAGCTGCAAAGGGTGGGCCAAATCAAATTTTAACCCTACAGACTAAGACTGGGCTGCCATTAAAGGTCATGTGTGTGTAAATGCAGGTGTCCCAATACTTTTGGCTAGATGGTGTATCTGGCAAGATTTACAATGGTGGTGGAACCCTCCTACACATAAATACTACATTTAGACATAGTTTTAGGACCTGGGAGATGAGACAACTTCTCTACATTAAGCAGCATGTTTGAGAATCGAACCCAGATGCTCAGCAGAAGTTCTAACATCTAAGCCACAGAGCTGCCACATGTGAGAACCTCCTACACATAAATACTCATAAGTACACATAAATACTGCATTTCTTTGGACAGGTGATGGGATTACATTACACAAGAGTTATTCTTCTTGATTTATTCTGTGGTATTTGCTGGTTCTTTGTGGGTGAGTGTATAGTGATATTAGTAGTGAATAGTGATATTATCCTCAAATCTTTGGGAATTACATTTTGATTTCTGATGTTGGTACACATATCACATTTTTTGGGCTCAAATTATGAATATTTGGAAATAATAAAAAGCACAAAGAATTGTGACTCATTTTAAATTTGCATCAGCAATGGTATTGTTTGTGCTTTGTACAGACACCTATGTGAGTTTTGGTAAAGATTGTTGTGAGATGGAGAGTAACAAATGAAAGTGACAGAGAAAAATATATTTTACCAAAACATCAAAACATTCCACATTTTAGCATTCTTAAAAACAAAATAGATGAGAAAAAACAAAAGAGAAGCAGCAACATTGTTGCAAGGAACATTTATTTCAGAGAAAGATACATTTCATTTCAACATTAAAAGTATTTATTTATTGTACCATTAGAATCAATGGCTGAAACTTGCATTGGACTATAATAGCGCCGATTTTCATTCTCAAAAAAGCATTTTAGCCAAGCGCTAATTTTGGTATTTACTATAGCGCCTGGTAAAAAAGACACTGGAGCTGAAATGAGAGCTATTTGCAGGTCTGAACATGCTCAGTTGTGTTGGCACCTAGTTGTACAGATTTATCTCTTCTGAGATATTTCAGCTACTAGCGCTAATTTGCGCAAATTAGCGCCGCGGCGCTATAGTAAATGACCCACTAAATATAGCCATCATGTAAAGCAGGCGTGCCCAACCACTGGCCCTCTGATGTGGCCCACCACAACTTGCTCTGAGATGGCGGGTCGGCAAGCCCAGATTGCGGGTTTTCCAAGCATCAGCACGAAGAACCGAGCCGCTGCTAGAGGAAGCAGAGCCGATGGTTCATGTATAGTGCCGGCTCCTTCCAAATGTACTCTGCCTGTGACAGGAAGCATCGGCACAGGAGCCGATCTGGGACAGCAGCCATCAGTGCCAGCCATCAGTACCAGCCAGCAGTATCCGCCAGCAGTACCAGTACCCGACAGTCGTACCACTACCAGCCAGCAGTACCAGTACCGGTCAGCAGTACCCAGCCAGCAGTACCAGCCCTGGAGGACAGCCAGCAGCAGCCACCAGCCATAACCGCCTGGGGGGCAGCAGCAGCAGCCATCTGCAGGAATCCTGAGGAAGAAGTGAAGATTGAGGTCAGTTGAGGTGCAGGTAAACCACTGTGCATCAGTGTAAAAGCAGCCTTAGGCCCCTTTTGTCTGATCGGGTCCACCTGTCTGTTTTTCAGGTGGCCTCAAACGGACTCTCCATTTACCTCTATAGAGCGGTAGATGTAAATGGACTTGTGTCTGTTTACACCTCATATCTGCAATCCGATCTGCTTAAAAAAACAGAAGGGGATCTTCCCCTTCTGTCTGGGCAGATCGGAGGGCCCTCAGGGTAGAGCGGGCTGTGTCCATGTCTGCTCTATATATGCAGAGTGGACACAGACCTGCTATCTGCCCTTTACACTCATTGTGGCCTGCGACCGGTCGCTAAAGTGGCACTCGCTCCTCAAAAGGTTGGGCACCCCTGATGTAAAGCAACACTAAACCTATCATTTGAACTTTTTCCTTAAACAGTTACATTCAGGACATGTTGTGAATAACTGTCATCGTTTCTTGTGCTCTCAACCGAACTGTCAAGCCATCAAATGGATGCTGTCATAACTGATCACATTTGTAGCACCATGGCAACTGGAAATCAAACAGAGGCTAAGATGGTGGCTTCCTTGGCTAAATGATGGGAGGAAGATTTAGTTCCTTCAAAGGCACTTATTTATTGTATTCTCGCACTGGAGAATATATATATATATCTATATAGATATATATATATATAAATATATCTGCCATCTGCAGATAGTTCATGGTATCGGGGAGGCACATAAAACATGTGAGTTCACATTATATTGTTTTTATAGGGGATTTACATCAATAAACGGTGTTAGGCGATGATACCCACTCTGGTTTCCTTTGTATGGACAATCGTGATTCGGATGGTGATCAACATGAGAGACTGACTAGTTATATTAAGCATGTTTTGACCTACCTTAGTGTACACTTAGGGAGTCAACAACATCCAGTGAGTTTGGTCCCAGGAGGGCCCTTTGATTGGTGATTGAGCATGAAGAATGCAGGATAAAGCACTCTATTTGGAATTAGAAGGAGGAGCACTTCTTTTAGCACCATTGCACTTTAAAGATTGTCAGCAATCTTTCGGTAACCAATGCCATCAGTGTGTTTTGCAACAATAAGGTAGTCTTGAGAGAGCTCTTTGCTTTTACCCATCATGAGTTTTTTGTGTGACACCTTGGTAATGAGACACCTTTTTTAGAGGCCATCAGTTGAGACCGAACCAGCTGATATTAATTTGCACTGACAAGGGGCAAGATTGCTTTCTATATACTGATAGATTTTAGCTGGTGTCTTGGCTTTCCGTGCCTTTTCGCACCTCCCTTTCTTCATGTGTTCAATACTTTTCCCTGTGTCATTCCATTTTATTACACATAACTTAATTTCTGAACATATTTGTTTTGGTTTCTTTGTATGAATGGATTGCATCATGGATTGTTAATGATGTGGTGAAAATGTAATGTCCATAGCACTTTTAGAAATATATTTATCTAGGAAAATGGTGATGAGTTCAATACTTATTTTACCCTCACAGTATATATATATATATATATATATATATATATATATATATATATATATATATATATATATATATATATATATATATATATATATATATATATATTATATATCAACCTAGATATGAAGATGACAATGATTAGCGCCTGCTTGGTATAGTTGGTTAATCATACACCTGATTCTAATCCGATAAAATCCCTGATTTGTGCAAATGTACTAAGTGTGCAAGTGTAAGAACTGGTGTTGAATTGAAGCCTAATGCCATGTACACAAAGTCGGACTTTCCGACGGGAAATGTTGGCTGTGAGCTTGTTGTCGGAAAGTCTGACCATGTGTATGCTCCATCAAACATTTGCTGTCAGAATTTCCGCACACCAATGTTTGAGAGCAGGTTCTCAAATTTTCCGTCAACTTCACTTGTCGGAAAGTCTGATCGTGTGTACACAAGTAAGTCGCACAAAAGCTTACACATGCTCGGAATCAAGCAGAAGGAGCCGCACTGGCAATTGAACTTCCTTTTTCTCGGCTCGTTGTACGTCTTGTACGTCAAAGTTTTCTCGGAATTTCTGACAACATTTGTGTGACCATGTGTATGCAAGACAGGTTTGAGCCCACATCCGTCAGAAAAAAATCCATGGTTTTGTTGTTGGAAATTCCAATCGTGTGTACGCGGCATTAGAGTTGTCCACACCTAAGTGTGGCTATGGACATGGTATACTTGGACTTTGCAAAAGCATTTGACACAGTTCCCCACACACGGCTCATGTGTAAGGTAAAGTCTACAGGCTTGGAATGATCAATTTGTAAATAGATAGAAAACTGGCTAAAAGACAGAATTCAGAGAGTAGTGGTTAATGACTCTTATGCCTCGTACACACGGTCAGACATTGATCGGACATTCCGACAACAAAATCCTAGCATTTTCTCAGACGGATGTTGGCTCAAACTTGTCTTGCATACACACAGTCACACAAAGTTGTCGGAAAATCCGATCATTCTGAACACAGTGACATAAAACGCGTACGTCGGGACTATAAATGGAGCAGTAGCCAATAGCTTTCATCTCTTTATTTATTCTGAGGATGCGTGGCACTTTGTGCGTCGGATTTGTTTACACATAATCGGAAATTCCGACAACGGATTTTGTTGTCGGAAAATTTTATAGCAAGCGCTCAAACTTTGTGTGTCGGAAAATCCGATGGAAAATGTGTGATGGAGCCTACACACAGTCGGAATTTCCGACAACAAGGTCCTATCACACTTTTCCGTCGGAAAATCCGACCGTGTGTACGGGGCATTACTCTGAATGGTCTAAGGTTATCAATGGTTTACCCCAAGGTTCAGTGCTGGGACCCCTACTTTTTAATATCTTTATAAATGATATAGGGTCTGGGATTAAAAGTAACATTTCTGTCTTTGCAGACGTCACTAAGCTATGCAGTGGAATAACTTTCTTACAGGATCTCTCCAATTTACAAGCCAAATTCTATGCACTGTCTAATTGGGCAACTAAGTGGCAAATGAGGTTTAATGTTGATAAATGTAAAGTTATGCACTTGGGGGCTACGAATATGCAGGCATCATATATAATAGGGGGGTACAACTGGGGAAATCAATGGTGGAGAAGGATCTGGGGGTTTTGGTAGATCATAAGCTCAATAATAGCATGCAAACCCAAGCTGCCGTTTCCAAAGCAAGCAAAGTGCATTCTTGTATTAAGAGAGGTATGGACTCCAAAGAGAGAGATAACATTTTGCCCCTGTACAAATCATTAGTAAGACCTCATCTGGAATATGCAGTTCAATTTTTGGGCACCAGTTCTCAAAAAGGATATCGGGGAACTGGAGAAAGTGCAGAGAAGGGCAACCAAACTAATAAGAGGCATGGAGGAGCTCAGCTATGAGGAAAAATTAGAGGAACTGAATCTATTCCCTCTTGAGAATGTGATATGCCTATAATTTCTTGGTTATTACAGCACCCTGCACACACAATGTCAAGACCAGTATGGTGTGCAATACAAATATTTAAATCAGTTGTGGACATTACTCATGCCACACACCAGAAAACTTAAGTTAAGTTCCCAGGGCGTATGTAGGAAGCACTGTCCTGTCTCATACCAACCCCCATGTTTACTCTCAAAATGTCTAGAGTTACTACCTAAATAAGGCAGCTATTAGACCCCTTTCACACTGACACACTTTACAGGCGTTTCAGCGCTATAAAGCGCCTGTAAAGCGCCTCTCATGCTACCCCAGTGTGAAAGCCTCAGTGCTTTCACGCTGGGGTGGTGTGCTTGCTGGACGCTCTGCAAAATCCCACAAGCAGCATCTTTGGGGCGGTGCGGGAGCTGTGTAAATAGGCAGCGCTTCAGCAGTGGCGCTTTGCGGGCGCTTTTAACCCCTTGTTAACCCCTTATTTGGGGTTAAAAGCGCCCCACTCCCACCCGCACAGCGCTGATAAAGCACCGCTAAAACGAGCAGTGCTTTACCGCTAACACTTGGGAGGTCTGAGTGTGATAGTAGCCTTAGAGTTGCTGATGTCAAAAAGATAACTTCCAATACAGTGTTTATAAACTTGTACAAACTTGAGATAGAGAGAAACAAAGTAGCATTGTTACTTTTGTATTTACTCTGTTTCATTTGTCTGCAGATCAAAAGGAAGAACTTTTTTATAAATACATTTTATTCCTATTTAACTGCTTAGTTGACCCTAATCAGCCCTGATTAACTCTTTCTTCCCCTTTTCCCCTTAGCTATTATTTACCTGATATTTTTTCCTAACTTTTCTAGAAAAAATTATACGTGTATTACTTTGTCATCTGATACAACAGGACCACAGAAAGGTAAAAATTGCTCAGGTCCATAGGGGTATATAGGTTAAGTGGTAAAATAGAATTCCAGGTTTAATATGACTTTAGACAGCTTTTTGGGCCAAGCTGGCTCAAATTAAAGTGGTTGTAAAGGTAGAAGGTTTTTTATCTTATTTCATTCTACGCATTAAGATAAAAAGCCTTCGGTGTGCAGCAGCCGCCCCAGCAGCCCTTATACTTACCTGAGCCCCATCTCTATCGAGCAATGTCCTAGATTGCCTCAGCTGTCCCGGACTCTCCCTCCTGATTGGCTGAGACACAGCAGAAGCGCCATTGTATCCCGCTGCTGTCAATTAAAGTCAGTTAGCCAATCAGGAGAGAGGGTGGGGCTGGGCCAAACCAGGGCTCCATGTCTGAAGCTGCTTGCTGTGTGGGCACTCAACAGGAGGGAGGGGCCAGGAGAGCCGAAAAGGGACCTGAAAAGAGGAGGATCTGGGCTGCTCTGTGCAAAATCACTTCACAGAGCAGGTAAGTATAACATGTTTGTTTATTTTTAGAGAAAAAGAGACTTTAAAATCACTTTAACTATTTCCATGACAAAACTATGTGGCTGCTGTGTGTACTGTAATATACTGTAGTAGCATTCGCTACAAACAGTCTCACTGTGTTCTGCAGCAGTATGGGCGACATATAAAAAAACAGGGCTGAATGCTACTTCACCACTCAGGAGAAGCCTCATTGATTGCAAGGGGTCCTCTGATTGGCCAGGGTGGAAATGATGATGTCATCAGCCCACTTCTTCACTTCAGCTAATTGATAAAAATACAAGACTTCTCTTGGATGATGGAGAAGAATTAAGCCTGACTATTTAGTTCCAGAAGCAGCCAGGAAGACAGGAAGGAGTAGGTTACTATACTTTATTACAACGCCCCGGGAGAAAGTGGGAGCTGGATACTTCTAAAAAGAGGGTAACCGCCCCCCCCCCCCCAAAAAAAATGACATGCCAAATGTTCCATTTTTGGGTGGAACTCCGCTTTAAAACCCACCTAAATCTAGCTGCGGTGGATTATATTAAACTCCGTTTAAAGCTAAATGAAGTGCACTTCCTGGTTTTAGCATAAAGTAAATGTTTCCAGAAAAACATTAGTGGTTCACTGACTGATTTTATTGGTTGCCTACCATTATTCTTCAACAGTGGCTTCTCTACAAAAGCAATAACATTTAAGTAAATTGTACATCAATATAGGTCAACCCCTGTATTATTCAGCAAGGTGAAATTATAAATACAAATATTCCTTTTTAACGTACCTGTAAGCAGCTCTAAAATGCTGCTCGGAAAACACAGCGCAGCGTTTACAGCTTCTATTGTATAGGAATGGAATATTTCTGATTCCCGATTTCTGCTGTGAGGTCTTCTCTCTTGGCTCCCACTAGCCTCCTGTAACTCAAACATCCTCAATGTGAATCAGCAACATTGATTTCTTCACCAGCAGCTGTGCTCAGAGCACCTATAAATAAAATATAGTTCCATAAAGGAAGCTGTAAACTTCACTCTCTCATGTCTGAGAATTATGGATATTTATATTACTGTTGTCAAAAATGCACTTTCTGGAATTGAGAAACAGCCGCTGGCCAGGGGGGATTTTACCACCTAATACCAAACGGAAGTAAGGCTGTGAGAAGCTCAAAGTGTACTGGGTGTATGGTAACAGGTGGGAATGTATTTATCATCCCGTATTTAGCTATTTTGTTTATTCTACATGGTTTATACAGGGCTGAAGCCAGCTGAGGGCTGCAGACTATGAAATTAGGAAATTGTAGGGCATAAGATGGTTAAAGTTGAACTTTAGACAAACAGCTAGTTTAGTTAAAATAAACAAAGGTGTGAATCTGAAAAAGGATTTGTAAGGTCTGTTTCACATGGGCATCAGCTTGTATTCTAACAAGAACGTTATAACAAGAGAAGAGAGCAGGGCTGGTGGCTAATCAGAGTGTGGCTGCTCCTTCATTGTCCAATCACTCAGTTGTCACCCTCCTGACTTGTTGATCAGAATTGCAATTCAAGCTCCTTGTGTTGATCAAGTTGTAAAGCAATAAGGCCTGTTTCACATGGTCATCAGCTTGTATAAGAGCAGTGTGAACAGTAAGCTTTGACAAAGCATTTGCAGATCTTTCGGTAAGCTTTGTTGAAGCTTTTAAAGTACCACTAAGCTCCAGTTTGTAAATGTGGAACACAGATCCTAATAGGAGTGCTAATTGCCACTTTAAACAAGCTGCTATCAAGTTTCAGTAGGCTTTCAACAAGCTTCAAGAAGTTCTAAAGCCTGCTGTCAGCTTGTATAAAGTGAAAATCAACACTCCCATTAAAGTGTTACTAAACCCAGGACCTTGCATTCACTTTATCTGTTACCCCCACAGTACACAGAACACGGAAATCCAATTATTTTAGTAAATATAAACTGCTAAATACCTTTTCTCGTCAGTAGTATATATCACTCTTATGACTAATAACAGTCTCTGCTTAAAGCTTGTAGGAGGAGTTTTCATTCTCCCCTGATCCTCTGTCTGGACAGTGCTGATTGGCCCTGTGCTGTTCACATTCCCAAGAAAAAAAAAACTCTCTAGCAATACACACCAAACTGAGCATGTGTAGCCTGACTCATAATGCTCTGTTCTATCATGAGATGGGTTGTAATCAGTTAAAGAAGAGGAGGATCAGGGAGACAGGATCACACAGCATTTATACACAATGCAGAGGATTACCCCTTAGGTTCCACAGTGATTATAACAAGCATGCTTTACTGCATAAACACTGATTTTACTGTTGTGGATTTAGTAACACTTTAAGATCTGCATTCAATATTTACAAATTGGAGCTGAATGGTAGTTTAAAGAGTAAGTAAACCTTGATGAGTTTTTCTTCCTCTGTCGTTCCCTGCAAAGTAAAAGCATAATGGGCTAGTATGCACTTAGTATGGCACTTACCTGCAATCGAAGCCCGCGCTGTCCCTGCGGGTGGAAGCATCCATCTTCTACCCTCTTCCTTCCAGGGCCACGGACTCCGGCTCTGTGACTGGCCAGAGTCACTTGACGTCACTCCCGCACATGCGTGCGGGAGCCGTCAGTCACGGCACATACGAGTGAAGAAACAGCACGGAGGTCCGTTTCTTCACAGCGCATGCACCGATGACATAATCAGCGCACTGCAAGGTAAATATCTCCTAAACGGAGCACATTTAGGAGATATTTCCACTACCTATAGGTAAGCCTTATTCAAGGCTTACCTATGGGTAAAAGTGATGCGTGAGGGTTTACAACCACTTTAACCAGTTGCCGCCCGCCCACCATCAAATGATGGCGAGGCGGTGAGGCTCTCATTCAGAACGGTCGCTCTCGCGTGCCCGCGGGGGGGCGCAGCTCTGCGATCTTGCCCGCATCATGTTGCTGGGACACAGAGCGACCCCAATCTCTGTAAAGAGACTTGTCCGCGGCTCTTTAACCATGTGATCGGCTGTGTCCAATCACAGCCGGTCACATGTAAACACGGAAATGCCGGTAATCCGCACTCCTCACCTCACACTGACAGAGTGTGAGAAGAAGAGAGCCGATCAGCGGCATCTCCTCGCTGGGGGCAACAAAACATGTAATCAGGGCACTGATCATCAGTGCCCTGATTACATTATAGCGCCAACAGTGTCACCAATCAGTGCCCACCATTGCCCACCAGTGCCAGCAATCAGTGCCCACCACTGCCCACAAGTGCCACCAATCAGTGCCCATTAGTAATATCAATCAGTGCTGGCTATCAGTTCCGCCTATCAGTGCTGCCCATCAATGCCCATCACTGTTGTTCATCAATGCCCATCAGTGTTGCCCATCAGTGCCACTCATCAATGCCCATCAGTGCCCATCAGTACTGCCTATCTGTTCCGCCTATCAGTGCCCACCAGTGCCGCCTATCAGTGCCAATCAGTGCCACCTAACAGTGCCCATCAGTGCAGCCTATCAGTGCTCATCAGTGCCACATATCAGTGTCCATAAGTGCGGCATATTAGTGCCTCCTCATCAGTGCTAACTAATCATTGCCCATAAGTGCCACGTCATCAGTGCCCATAAGTGCCACCTGATCAATGCCCACCAGTTCAGCCTATCAGTGCCCATCAGTGCTGCTTCATCAGCGCATCAGTGAAGGAGAAACATTACCTTATTACAAAATTTACTGACAGACACTAAAAAAAAATTTTTTTCAAATTTTTTGGTCTTTTTTTTTTTTGGCAAAAAATAAAAAAACCCAGCAGTGATTAAATACCACCAAATGAAAGCTCTATTTTGGGTACAGTGTAGCATGACCGCGCAATTGTCATTCAAAGTGCATCAGCTCTGAAAGCTGAAAAATGGCCTGGGCAGGAAGGGGGTGTAAGTGCCTTGTAGGCAAGTGGTTAAAGCTTCAACAAAGCTTGCTGAAAGCTCTCAAAATGCTTTGTCAAAGCTTGCTGTTCACACTGCTCTTATACAAGCTGATGACTGTGTGAAACAGGCATTATTGCTTTGCAACTTGATCAACACATGGAGCTTGAATTGCAGTTCTGATCACAGTCAGGAGAGTGACAATTGAGTGATTGCACAATGAAGGAGCAGCCACAGCATATGTGTATAGCAGAGCTCGATTGGCTCATAGTGCTGCTCAGGGGCTTCTATTTAACAGAAAACAGGGGTCAGATCAGCATTCTCAACATTTTTTACCCCAGAGGAACCCTTAAAACAATTTTTAGGTCTCAGGGCAACCCTGGTAGGATTATTCTATTGGGGGTCATTGGTAAAATGCTTCTTACATTGGTGGTCAGTGGGAAGAATGCCCCCCCCCCCCTCCTTATAGAGGTGGTCAGAAAGCCACCCTTACAGCCAACTAAAAAAGATTATTGGTGTAATACTGCTGGCTCTGCCACGTGTTGGACCTGGAACTATACAGACACCATCAGATGGGAGATCAGTTAGCCACAGCTCAAGGAATTTTTGTTATAAGAAAAATCCAATAAACTCAATTTATTCATACATTTAGGCCAAAATGTATTCAGCCACATGTCTTTGGTAAAAACAAAATGTCAATAAGCGTATATTTATTGGTTTGCGCAAAAATTATAGCGTCTACAAGCTAGGGTACATTTTCTGGAATTTACACAGCTTTTAGTTTATGATTGCCTATCTCATTTCTTGAGGTGCTAAAATGGCAGGGCAGTACAACCCCCCTCCCTCCCAAATGACCCCATTTTGGAAAGGAAATTGCTGAGAGGCATGTTGAGAACATTGAACATTTAATTTTTTTGTCCCAAGTGATTGAATGACAACAAAAAAAACTCACTAAATGATATATTGCTCACACATACCATGGGAATATGTGGAATTACACCCCAAAATACATTCTGCTGTTTCTCCTGAGTACTTTGATACATGTGTGGGACTTTTTGGGAGCCTAGCCACGAACGGGGCCCTGAAAACCAAGCACCGCCTTCAGGATTTCTAAGGGCGTAAATTTTTGATTTCACTCCTCACTACCTATCACAGTTTCGAAGGCCATAAAATGCCAAGATAGCACAAAACCCCCCCAAATGACCCCATATGCTCTCATTTGTTTTTGAAAATGAAGAAAGAAAAGAAAAATGTATTTTTTTTTTTTTCAATTTTTAAAACTTTGTGACAAAAATCGAGGTGTGCAAAATACTCACCATATCTCTCAGCAAATAGCTT
The DNA here is from genome assembly GCF_042186555.1 of Aquarana catesbeiana. Taxonomy (NCBI): domain Eukaryota; kingdom Metazoa; phylum Chordata; class Amphibia; order Anura; family Ranidae; genus Aquarana; species Aquarana catesbeiana. Next base: position 106,608,973 of record NC_133336.1, on the reverse strand, counting down.
GGGGTGTCTACTTTCCAAAATGGGGTCATTTGGGGGGGGGGGGTTGTGCCACCTGAGCATTCCATGGCCTCCGAAACTGTGATAGGCAGTGAAGAGTGCAATCAAAAATTTACACCCTAAAGCCCCATACACACGATAGGACTTCGTACAAACTTTCCCTTGGATTTTTGTACAAAGGGCGTTGGCCATCAGTTTGTCTTGCATACAGACGGCAGGACTTTTCCAGACAACTTTCACCAAATCACATGGTTTTTCAGCTCTTTACCACCACCCTTTGGTCAACTTCTGTATTGTTGTCTGATACTGTGTCAATCTCGCCACTTTTATCGGCGAGATTGACACCTTGCGAGCCGGGTTCACACTGGTGCGGGGATCCGACTTGGATCCCAGCCAATGCCAGGCACTGTGTTTGGTATGAATCTTGAGGGGGAACTCCACACTAGATTTTAAATAAAAAACCAGCATGGGTTCCCCTCCAGGGGCTCACTAGGCCCTTAGGTCTGGTATGGATTTTAAGGGGAACCCCCTACGCTGAAAAAACAGCGTGGGGTCCCCCCAAAATCCATACCAGAAAATTATCCGAGCACGCAGCCCGGCCGGTCAGGAAAGGGGGTGGGGACGAGCGAGCGAGCACCCCCCACCTCCTGAGCCGTACCAGGCCGCATGCCCTCAACATGGGGGGTGGGTGCTTTGGGGGAGGGGGCGCCCTGCGGCCCCCCCACCCCAAAGCACCTTGTCCCCATGTTTATGAGCACAAGGGCCTCTTCCCGACAACCCTGGCCGTTGGTTGTCGGGGTCTGCGGACGGGGGGCTTATCGGAATCCGGGAGCCCAATTTAATAAGGGGGCCCCCAGATCCCAGCCCCCCACGCTTTGTGAATGAATATGGGGTACATTGTACTCCTACCCATTCACCTAGGGATAAAAGTGTCAATAAAAAAACACAGTACACAGGTTTTGAAAGTAATTTATTAGGCAGCTCCGGGGGTCTTCTTCCGACTCCGGGGGTCTTCTTCCGACTTCAGGGGTCTCTCCGGCGTCTTCTCCCGGTGTCCGGATCTTCTGCCGGCTCCTCCGCTATCTTCTGCCGCTCTTTTGCTAGCGGTGGCCCGGACTTCTGGATCGTCTTCTTCCCTTTTCTCTTCCAGAGATGTTGACACAACGCTCTCTCCAGCTGGAATGCTCTCTGAGCGCCCTGCAATGGACTTATATAGGCGGTGACCCCCCTTATGAGGTCACAGTCCCGGGGCATGCTGGGACTGTGATCTCATAAGGGGGTGTGGTCATCGCATGACATGACCATGCCCCCTTATGACTTCACAGTCCCAGCATGCCCTGGGACTGTGATGTCATAGGGGGTGGGGTCACCGCCTATATAAGTCACATTGGAGCGCTCAGAAAGCATTCCAGCTGGAGAGAGCATTGTGTCAACATCTCTGGAAGAGAAGAGGGAAAAAGACATCCCTGAAGACTGGGCTCCTCCGCTAGCAAAAGAGTGGCAAAAGAGCAGAAGATAGCGGAGGAGTCCAGCAGAAGGCAGAAGGCACCGGAGAAGAACCAGAGAATGCGGAGAAGAGGCCTGAGAGACCCCCGAAGTCGGAAGAAGACCCCCGAAGTCGGAAGAAGACCCCCGAAGTCGGAAGAAGACCCCCGGAGTCAGAAGAAGACCCCCGGAGCTGCCTAATAAATTACTTTAAAAACCTGTGTACTGTGTTTTTTTATTGACACTTTTTTTCCCTAGGTGAATGGGTGGGGGTACGATGTACCCCATACTCATTCACAGAGGGTGGGGGGCTGGGATCTGGGGGCCCCCTTATTCCGATTCCGATAAGCCCCCCGCCCGCAGACCCCAACAACCAATGGCCAGGGTTGTCGGGAAGAGGCCCTTGTCCTCATCAACATGGGGACAAGGTGCTTTGGGGTGGGGGGCCTCAGGGCGCCCCCTCCCCCAAAGCACCCACCCCCCATGTTGAGGGCATGCGGCCTGATACGGCTAAGGAGGCGGGGTGCTCGCTTGTCCCCACCCCTTTTCTTGACCGGCCGGGCTGCATGCTCAGATAAGGGTCTGGTATGGATTTGGGGGACCCCCACGCCGTTATTTCGACGTAGGAGGTTCCCCTTAAAATCCACACCAGTCCTAAAGTCCTGGTATGCCCCCAGAGGGGAACTCCCTCTCGCGCTGGCCGCAATAGGAAAATGTGTTTTTCTTATTGCAGCCAGCGCGAGATGTACAGTACCCTGTCGCCGAGAACCAGCGCGATGGGTTCCCGCTGGAAACATTCTCACGGCCGCATACTGTAGTTTGTACAAAAGTCAGATGCTTTTGTGTACACATGATCAGACTTTGCTCCATCGGACTTTTGTTGCCAGAAAGTTTGTCCTTTCACACAGCCAACAAAAGTCCGATGGAAACAGAAAAAGTTTGTCCGATGGAGCGTACACACGGTCAGATGTTGCTCCAAAACAGCTAATTTGCATGTTTGTTGTCAAAAAGTCCGATCGTGTGTACAGGCCTTTAGAGAGCCTGAAGGCGGGGCTTGGTTTTCGGGGTCCCGTACGCGGCTAGGCTCCCAAAAAGTCTCACACATGTGGTATCCTCGGACTCAGGAGAAGCAACAGAATGTATTTTGGGGTGTAATTTCACATATGCCCAAGGCATGTGTGAGCAATATATCATTTAGTGACAACTTTGTGCAAAAAAAAAAAAAGTTTGTAATTTTTCTGCAACTTGTGTCTAAATATAAAATATTCCATGGACTCGACAAACCTCTCAGCAAATAGCTTGGGGTGTCTACTTTCCAAAATGGGGTCATTAATCTGTCCTGGCATTTAATGCACAACATTTAGAAGCTTATGTCACACATCACCCACTCTTCTAACCACTTGAAGACAAAGCCCTTTCTAAAACTTTTTGTTTACATTAAAAAATATTTTTTTTTGCAAGAAAATTTCTTTGAACCCCCAAACATTATATATTTTTTAAAGCAAAGGCTCTACAGATTAAAATGATGGGTGTTTCATTTTTTTTCCACACAGTATTTGCACAGCGATTTTTCAAACGCAATTTTTTTTGAAAAAACACACTTTTTTAAATTTAATTCACTAAAACACACTATATTGCCCAAATGTTTGATGAAATAAAAAAGATGATCTTAGGCCAAGTACATGGATACCAAACACAACATGCTTTAAAATTGCGCACAAACATGCAACGGCGACAAACGAAATACTTTTTTAAAAGCCTTTAAAAGCCTTTACAGGTTACCACTTTAGATTTACAGAGGAGGTCTACTGCTAAAATTACTGCCCTCGATCTGACCTTTGCGGTGATATCTCACATGCATGGTGCAGTTGCTGTTGACATATGACGCCAGACCGACACTTGCGTTCACCTTTGCGCGAGAGCAGGGGGGGACAGAGGTGCTTTTTTTTTTTTTTATTATTTATTTTGCTTTTTTATTTTATTTTTAAACTGTTCCTTTCATTTTTTTTATCCTTTTTATTGTTTTCTCAGGGAATGTAAATATCCCCTATGATAGCAATAGGTAGTGACAGGTACTCTTTTTTGAAAAAATTGGGGTCTATTAGACCCTAGATCTCTCCTCTGCCCTCAAAGCATCTGATCACACCAAGATCAGTGTGATAACATGCTTTCCCAATGGCGCTGTTTACATCTGGCGAAATTTAAGTCATGAAAAGCTTGTAGCTTCTGGTTTCTTAGGCTCTATGGAGATGATTGGAGCCGTTCTGGTCTCTGATCGGCTCTATGGTCAGCTGGCGGAACCACCGGCTGCATTCTCAGGTTCCCTGTTGGGACAGGAGAGCCAGAGAAAACCATGGAAGATGGTGGGTGGGGACATTCCCTCCCACTGCTTGTAAAAGCAGTCTAGAGGCTAATTAGCTGCTAGGATTGCTTTTATATGAAAGCTGACCACTGGCTGAAAAGAATGATACCAAGATGATACCTAAACCCGCAGGCATCATTCTGGTATAACCACTCAAAGTCCAGCAACATACCAGTACGTTGCTGGTCCTTGTTGTGCATATATTGTAATCTTTTTTATGCAGTCTGTGGGCTTAACGAAAAAGATAGATTGATCGGTGGGTATGCCCAACATTAGAATAGCTCCCTTCATCCACCCACTTCTACATGCACCATTTTGTTTTTAACTGTGGTGGTGAAATCACCTCCTGCAGCGCTGGAGTCACAGCTTTATGTATCGTGGGAGCAAACGCTAACTGTAACGGTTCCAGGTTCAGGTCTCTCAAAATGCGATGGCATCTTGGGAGACCCTGTGAAAGTGTGTCCTAGTCTGTGCAGTGCTTTACCCTCCGCTAAAACTCCACTAGTGTATGGTAGCATTCAAAACATTCACCAATGCAAAGACCAGGATTGTCAGGACAGGAGGGACAATAAAAGTGGGTGTCACGCCTATATCCGCGCTTGCTACAGACACGACATCTTCTTTGGGGGGCTCGTTGGGTAGGGGTACTTGGGAGGACATACGGAAAATGCCTCTCATGCAGCCGGCTTACTGCATGTGGATTGGGAAGGTGAGGTGGAGCACCATCTGGAAACAGAAGGGCTCTGATGATCTCTTCCTGGAATTTAAGGAAGGATCCAGTCCGTCCTGAAGCTCTGTATAGCACATGAGCATTCAGCAAAGTCAATTGAAATAAATAAACAGACACTTTTTTGCACCAGCATCTGGCCTTTCCGAATAAGGATTACACCAAGTCCCACACAATCTTGCCAGCGCTCCCTATGTAATCTGGGCAGTTCGGTGGCTCTGCGTGACTATCTCTTCCCTCGTAAACCATAAAACTACATGTATAGCCTGTGGCCCTGTCACAGAGCTTGTACATCTTGACCCTGTATCTGGCATGCTTGCTGGGATACTGTTTGAAAGAAGAGTGGCCAGAAAACTTAATCAGGGACTCATCAATGCAGACAACTTGATGGGGAGTAAACAAGTCTGCAAAACATTGGTTGAAGTGATTTACGAGGGGCCGAATTTTGTAGAGCCGATCGTATCCAGGGTCTCCACGAGGACGATAGAGTTCATTGTTGTTGAAATGCATAAACCGCAAGATCTGCTCGTATCGTGCCCTGGTCATGGAGGCAGAGAACATGGGCATATGGTAAATTGGGTCAGTGGACCAATATGACCGCAACATACTCATTTTAACTATGCCCATGTCGAGGGATAGGCCCAGAAAGGTCTTAAATTCGGAAACCGTAATTGGTTTCCAATCTCTGGCAAGGGAGGACTGGGTATTAGCGGCGATGAATTGACCAGCATAAAAATTACTTTGGTCCACAATAGATCTATAGAGAAAAATCAAGTGACGTAAAATCAACCTGAATTTTCCACCTGAATGCCGGGTTGGCCAGTGAATGGGGGAAGAGAAGTACGGATGCTGCAGAAGTGGTGGGCTCCCAATTAGGATTGGCAAATTCTGCAGGAAGGACACTATGGGCACGACGGGCCTGTCTTTGTCTTCTTGGTGGCAGCAGGACACTACTTGTGCTTGCCACCTCGCCAGCTTGAATTGCACTTATGGGACTCGCCATGTCACCACGAGTTACTGCAGTGCTGACCAGGGTGTACTAGGCCGCTGGTGCTTGCCAGTTCACCAGAAGGATGAGCGGCACTAGTACTTCTCTGCTCTATATGAGAGCCCTGCGGTTCTTGCACCTCAACAACAGCAGAAGAAGATCAGGGTCTGGTAAGCCTGACCTTGGCAGGGACCACAACTCCGTCGTCAGAGCTATCTGTCATGGAGCCGCTGTCGTCTACAGGATCATATTCTGAGCCTGAATCTGACAGATAAGTGACTTCCTCTTCACTATCTGTCATGCTCAGAAATGTGTAGGCCTCTTCACTACCGTACCTTTCATTTGCCATTTTGGGCTCTAAATTTACTGGTACACTAGTGAGACTCACAGGTAAAAATGCTCCTAGGCTGCAATCGCAGGGATCAGGCCTAACTACAAACGCTGCAGTTATGTGTTAGGTGTTTTGGAAGTGACAGTGATCAATCGTTACTGCACTTGGGTGGGCTGGGCTGGGTGGAGGGGAAAAACGCAGTTGCTAGCAGGTATTTGGGCTGATCCCACTAACACTGTGTTTCTGGGAACCCTAAACTGCTGGGGACGCTAGTATAGATCTGATCAGATCAGATATCGATCCGTCCAGACACTATACGACTAAGGGAGGTGTATGCTGCGTGCGTGCGTGGGTGTTAGCGGTACTGGCACTAATGTGACGCTGCCTGGGGAGACGCAGACCCTATCTGACCCTAAAACCCAACTGATATCACCCGCCGGGTGTCACAAAATGACACCAATGCAGTGATCAGTAAAAATATAAAAACTGCTATTGGTGTCACTGTGACAGGGGGTGACAGGGGGTGCAGGGGGGTGATCTGGGGGGTGTTAATGTGCCTATGTGTACTAGTGTTAGTGTTACTAGTCTGCTTCTGTTTACATTTCAGAAACAGAGGAAGCTTCTCATTCGTCAGGATGTGAGGGAGAGGCCATGAATCAGTGGCCTCCCCCTCAGGACGGATCGCTCCTGAAACGATGTCGACCGCCTCGGGCACCGGGGGGGAGCGATTGCGCCTCCCACCCGCGGGAGGGGAGTAACCTACAGGTACGTTACTCTGCCTGCCTGTGCCATTCTGACGATGTATATGGTCGTGAGGTGGTCAGCAAGTGGTTAAAGTGATACTAAACATACACTTGTATAATTTACATTGTCCCTTCTATTTCTGTATCTAAGTATCTGTTTCCTAATCGATATAGAGCTGTCACGTGACCCAGATCTTTCCCAGCCTGTCTGCAGGGAAACATAAGCAGGAGAAGCTACTAGTCCTCTGCTGCTAGTCACATGTTTAAAAAAAAAAAAAAACAGCCTTCGGAATACAGAGTAAAAATAAATAAATAATGTCAATAAACAGCTTTAAATTATTATTTAAATGTGTATTTGAAACCAAATCCTAATTATTATTATTATTATTATCCAGCCTGTGTCTTAGAATAAGAGGGAGGTGAAGCCACCATTAATCTATGTGTAATATCCCACCCCATTGTGTTTAGCTGGTTAGTGGGCATGGAGGAGGAGGAGGGAGGGAGTGGGCTGTCATTTACCACTGTGTATACACCCACATGTGTGACTCTACCATCACATGGGTTGCTCAGATGTGATAAGGTGGAAATTCTCAGCGAAGATACTTACTGAAAACAGAGCATGTGCAGAGCATATCAGAGAAGGATTTTGGGATTTTAAAGGTGCACAAATACAACAAAAAAGAAAAAATATATAAATGTAATAAAGAACATTAAAAGCAATATAAAAACATGAATATGTCCAATATGATCATACAATACATAGACAGGTGCAAACTGATTGAATCTCTACATGTTTCGCCATACCAATGACTTCTTCAGGAGATTTATTATCAGGCACTGTACAAATGATCACTAAAGAATCAAAAAATAGAAAAAGATTTTTAGAAAGACAAAAAATATAACAAATATAAAATATACAAATATACATTTTGAATTTCATTTCCTGGGTTGGCAAGGATCGAGTGACAACAAGACTTAGGTCAATCAATTACCTGTATATTCAGTGAGTAAATTTAAAAGATTTTAAAGGCTCCAGAGTCATAGGGATGAATCAATTTGGATCAATTGGTGTAACCATAAATATATATATATATATATATATATATATATATATATATATATATATATATATATATATATGTATGTATAAACAGATGTCCACTTTTGGTCCATCTATGGGGAAAGACAATAATATTCAATATCAAGGATAAAAATCCATTAATCCAGAAAATAAGGCAGAAAGGCCTACCTGAGGCTAACAATGTTGATGACAAATTTCATAGATTTTAAATCATTCCCATTGTCCGCATTAGTATTCTCTTCTTGGTTAAATGGAGAAACCAAGAGGAGAGTGGAGGGGAGAAAAAGGAGGGTTTTTTCCCTTAGAGCTCCAACTCATCAGAGGCCACCTTTTAAACCAAGAACAAATAACCAAATCAATATGAATAAGTCTCCCATCAATCAAGGATAATAACCAGTAAAGCATTGCCTCCAAAGTAGCTTGATTACCTGCCATGAAAAAACCACCATGATATCTTCTCCCCCTCCTATTCTGGACCATAAAAGCTAACTGTGACTGGCATCCTTTCATAACCCCCTCCACCCTGACTGGAGACATTTGGCGGCAAATGGGAGTGAGGACGCCCTGTTGTGCCAGTGCGCATGCTGAGGTCTTGCCGGAAATTACGTCAAACGTCGAGGACGCGCCTGGAATGAAACCAAACGTCAAAGACGATAGCGTCAAGGACGCCAGACGCCCCGCACCGGAAATGATGCCAGACATGTGAAACGTCAAGCGTCAAGGACGTTGGATGTTAGAGGTAAAACAATGCCGACGTCGGCGCCCTAATGGTGTCAGACGTATCACGTAAAAATGTAGAACCGACGCCATGATGACATCAATGTCCACAGGGAGGAACGATCAGGAGAAGCCTAAATTACTGCCCTCCACAACCACACCGAAGATGATAGAGGACACAGATTGTCATGGAGACCACGGAATGGGCAACTGGCAAATGGCACCATCTAGTGGAGTCCAAGGAAACGGACAACACAAAAAATGACACCCTGGGCGTCCATATGGTCACCTAATTCAGATCCAATCCCCAATAAATCAATTTATACAAACAGATAACTGTATATAAAAATTGTCTCAAAATATGAGAAACACCATATATTATTAATACACAAAACGACTCATTAGCCCATTATTAACTTTATTCAAATCAAGTCAAATACACAAGCAGCAAATGACCCATACAGGCATGGGGTGCAATCAAAAAACCTTGCCAACCCAGGTTACAGGTTGATTACAGACAAAATTAGAATTTCTAAAAATTCAATACAAAATATGATTAACAAGTAATTAATCTCATAGATAATGGCTAATTTAATTTATAGAAAAGGCATATGCCGCGTACACACGAGCAGACTTTCCGGCATATTTTGTCCGGCGATCTTTCCAACAGACTTTGTAGCGTAGGTCCGCCGGACTTACAAACGGACGGACTTGGACACACACGATCACTCCAAAAGTCTGATGGTTTTGAACGCGGTGACGTACAGCACGTACGACGGAACTAGAAAAAGGAAGATCAAGCCCCACTACGCCACCCTTTGGGCTCCTTCTGCTAATCTCGTGTTTATCTCGTGTTAGTAGAAGTTTGGTTAGAGACGATTCGCGCTTTTCACACTTCAGCTTATTTTGATCGTTTTCTGCGGTTCAGTTTGTGCTTGTGAGGTTTGTATCTGCTTTTCAGTGCGTGTTGGTCAGTTCGTAACCTGCCTAGCAGGCCGTTCTGGTCCGCTCGTTCCTGATCTTCAGGTCGCTATTCATAGGCCTTGCTGTTCGTCAGTGCGTTTGTTCTACGTTTGTTTGACCAGCCGACTGTTTTGAAGCCATGGTGTGTGGACATACTTGTTCTCGAGTTCGTGTTGCGTGGGGACTTGGTGTTGGGGTTAATACTTTGACCTGAGTCCAGTCCATGAACAGGGCGAGGAGGAGATCATGGACGAAGAATTGGTTGCGCCAGCGTGACCAATTCTCACACATGCCTTTGCTCCGTGAGATCCGTGAGAATAATCTTGAGGATTTCAGGAATTATCTCAGGATGACGGACCCTGTTTTTGAACGTCTGCTGGCTATGCTGACCCCTTATATCTGCAGGCAGGATACCTGCATGAGGCAAGCCATCACTGCGGAGCAGAGGCTAGTTGCCACTTTATGTTACTTGGCGACTGGGAGAAGTCTTCAGGACTTTAAGTTCTCGACAGGCATCTCCCCCCAGGCTCTGGGGATCATAAGGACTATATTAAGGTAAGTTTTATCCTTTAACATTACATGATATGTATTTAATGTTTGCTAATGTATTGTCTAAATGTCCTCGTTACCTAATTACCATGCTTGGAATATGCTGCGAATGTCCCCTTTATCTTCATGCATGCCTGGTTTTTTACATTAATCATTTTTTGGCCTACATGCATATTTACCTTCAATAACCTCCCCACCATGCAATCCTGGGTTCATTTATACCTCTAGCCTATAGTCCCTTGAACAATGTAAATTGCCAGCTCCATTGTACTGTTTTACCCTCCCCCACCCCCTCAAATGTTTGCAACTGTCAGGTGTGTTTTTGGCCCAAATTAGAACCCCTCCCCCACCCCCTCAAATGTTTGCAACTGTCAGGTGTGTTCTTGGCCCAAATTAGAACCCCTCCCCCCACATACAAATTGATCAATGGTCCATCAGAGGGGGTGAGTAATCTTATAAGTGGGCCTTATGTTTTTCAAATTTTTTATAAAAATAACACATAATAATAATGTTCGACTGCTGTTGTTCAAGAATGTTTTTGTGTAATCTGATATCAAAGTTATGTTTAAAAGTACTTATATTTTTTTTTCTTGTTTGACTCCACAGTTTCCTTCGAACACACAGGAATGGCAAACTGTGGCCTCCCAGTTCGCTGACCGTTGGGACATTCCCTACTGTATCGGGGCGATCGATTGGGAAGCATGTCCGCATTGTGCCACCACCCCATTCGGGGTCTTATTACTATAACTATAAGGGGTTTCATAGTGTAGTTTTGATGGCGGTGGTCTCGGCACAATTGGACTTTATGTTCGTGGACGTGGGGAAGAACGGCCAGATGTCGGACGGAGGAGTCTTTGCACAGACCGAACTGTGCCAGTGTCTCCAGACTGGTGGCCTTGGATTGCCACCTGATGACCAGAACGTGGATGGACTCCCCTCAGTTTTCATGGCTGATGAAGCGTTTGCTCTCGGCAAGCACTTGATGAGGCCGTTCCCCCAAAGGGTCCTCACCCCTGACAGGAGGGCATTTAATTACCATCTGGCCAGAGCAAGAAGAGTTGTGGAGAATGCCTTTGGGATTCTGGCCAGCCGGTTCCGTTTGTTCCTCGCCGCAATAAATCTTGCAGAATACAAGATCAATTATGTCATCATGGCTTGCTGCATTCTGCATAATTTTTTTAGATGTCATTCATCGACATATCTTACGTCAGTTGGGCCTGAGGCCGGACTTAGTGGTGAAGATCCACTCACAGGCCTGGATAGTGGCCGTATTGGCTTGGCCCCCCAAACCGCCCATCAAGGGCCATTGCAATGCAACAAGAGCTTTAATCTTTTATTAAAAAAATTTAAAAAATTTTGGCAAAAATCTCTTGTTTTGATTCTTGTTTGCATTTAGTTTTGTCTGTCTCTTAGTGCACTTGTAGTGGCAAGTGCATTTCCCTTTAGTTAATAAGGTCCTCCACTGTAACCACACAAAAAAATAACAATCTGTTATTGATAAATAATAAGCCGCACACATTGTAGTAGTAAAAACATTTTACTGTGTGTACTTTGAAAGATTTTGTTTGAACGTGTTTTTTTTTTTTTTTAGGAAAAATATATATATATATTTTTTAGTTTAGGCATATTTGTTAAAAATATTCATTGTTTACAAAATTAGGCTTGACAACAGGGTTTTTAAAAACATAAGAACAAAAAAATAACAGGAACTTACAAAGTTCAACACGTTAATAATGGTGCTGGTGATGTCACCCATGTAAAACAAAAAATTTTCAGATGCTCACAATTTGGGAGTAAAAAAGGTTCAAGTCAACATGTGCTATCTCCCATCATGGGGGAGCAATGGACGTGTTTTGTGTGTGCAATCCCTTTGTTCCTCTCACAAACTAACATTATTCTGATGAAGGGGTTGCAAACACAAAACAAGTACATTGATATCCCCTGATAGAAGATAGCACATGATGACACACCCTGTGCATCTGCTAAATTTTTAGATTAGTATTTAACAACTTCAAACATTTAAAAAAAATAAAACTTGACAATGAAATGAAGAACATGATTGATGTTTTTAGGCAAAAAGTTATTAGATTCTGCCCAAAACATCAATCATGTTCTTCATTTTCTGTTGCATGGTGTCCAGCCGATTTCTCATGCTGTCAATTTGGCCATTCCACACTCCACCGCTTGGCCTTCCACAACCAGAACATCACCCAAAATATGTGGATAAAAAAATTAATAAAAATATGCACGCCTAAATAGATTAACTTAAGCTGGGGTGTCAGTCATTCACTTGGTGGGGTGGAAATATCGCACACTTCCTCCACCTCTCCTTCCTCCAGCTCGTCGGGTGGGCGTGATCTTGGCCTGGGGGTTGGGCTAATTGCTGCCTGAGGCTGGTGACTTGGGGGGGTCCTGGGATCCTCGGACTGTTGTCTGACTCTTTTTTCCCCTATGAGAATTAAACAAAAGGTATAGTTAAAACACAGTGATATTTCAGTCATGAAAAAGGAATATGAAACGTTGGTTAAAAGTTGGGGACAATTGTCATTTTGTTTACAAAAAAATTTTGAAGACAGGATTAAAATTCACTCTGACAAAAAATGCTAAACAATACACATTTTCATGCAAGTTTCACAGATGCAGACCCCTCAATTATCCCCTATGTGTATTAGCCTCAAAAATTTTATCTGGTGTCACATAGTACACTAGTGCTCGTGAGTCCAGATGTGGAAACAGCTGCTGTGTCCTGTCCTTACATTACACTGAATAATTTTTGAAGAAGCATTATAGTTTCAAACACATCTACACAACATCACCACATTTTTTGAATACGACAAATTATCAAGACCTAAATGTATGTCCAACCCTGTACCATCATATTTGGCGAAAAACAAACGTCATTTTCTTAGTATCATATGTATTTTCAAAAGAACAGTCTTTACGAACGTTGCTGTATAAACGAAAAGCATATGGATCAGCATGCAAGTTAAGTATCTCAATAGGAACACACAACAAGTACTTACTTTTTTTAAGCAGCTTCTTTATTCGCCAATATTGTTCAGGCTCCCTAGTTTTGAGGTCAGACCACCGCTTCCTCAATTGTTCTTTAGCCCGTTTAATGCCAAATTTTTTGGCAAGAGCAGTGACAACTGAGGCCATTATTTTGTCCTTCCGCATATTGGGTCGTGTGTACGGTCCTTTTTTCCCATCGTAGTCCTCCCTTCTCAATATGGACACCATCTCCACCATCTCTTCAAAGGCCATGTTGGTGGCCTTATATCTCCTTCTGGATCTGGATGGTTGTGGCTCCGGGCTTTCCTCCGTGCTACTTGCAGATAATCTCTCTGCCATCTTTCTCTGTATACTCCCACTGCGCAACAAAGAGTGAAGGGGCGGGGACAAATCGTACTAAAGAACATCAGGGGCGTGCGACCTAGACGTAGCATGACACATGCGCAGTGTATATAAAGCTATTACGCTGGCCTACGTATGTCCGAGTGGAAGTAGCGAGCGTCAGAAACGAAGGTAAGATTAAACGTGGGTATGTGTTTGGTGAATGTGTTTGGTGTGTGTGTGTGTGTGTGTGTGTGTGTGTGTGTATATGTGTACCCTAGATTCAGCAAAAAATAATACTGGGAGTTTGGACTGACATTACAGTTTTTATCTTGTGTCTTGTTGTTCAGCAAAAATGAATCCCTTTAAGGATGCTGAATTTTTGACACGTTTCATTGATCTGTATCAAGAAAAGAGAAACCTGTGGAAGGTCAGGCACCCATTATATTTTAATAGAGATGTAAGGAAGGCAACACTGGGCACACTTTTGGAATTTGTGAAGACTCGAGTCCCCCAGGCAAACCTTAAGTTTCTGGACAGTAAAATTGGTATCTTGCGCAATATGTACAGGCGGGAACACAATAAGATCCAGGAGTCCCGCAGATCAGGAGCAGCAGCAGACCAGGTTTATGTCCCCAAGCTGTGGTACTACCAAAAACTGTGATTTCTGGATGACCAGACAGAAGCAAGGCAATCACTTTCGACCCTTCCCTCCACCCTTCCCTCCAGCCTTCCCTCCACCTCCACCCTTCCCTCCACCCCAGCTGAGGAGTCCCAGGAAGAACTGGGCCCTTTCATCCTTGATGAAGTGGATGCGCCCAGCTTCAGTCAGGTATACTTTTTTGTGAATTTGGGATTGTGTAAATATTAATGATGTAAACATAAAAAATTTGTAAAAGTAAAAAAATAAAAGTGCTTCACCAAAAATGACTTCATCACAATTATTAATATGTAGACATTTCACTAGACAGTAGTGGCCAAAAATATACTTCAAATATTGGTGAGCAGCTACAATAATGGTGGGGTCAAAAAGATAGCCTTTACTATTTGTTTAGAATTATATTTGCAAGTCATGAGCTGAAAATTGTGTGTGATTGCGTAACCCAAAATTACAACTACCGGTATGTCCCTTTTTTTTACCCAGGATGAGCTCAGCCAGGAGGAGGCCGTGCCCAGAGGTATAGAGGAGGTGGCTTTGCCCAGTAGGAGAGAGGAGGAGGCCGTGTCTGGGCCCAGTAGAAGCCTCACGGAATGTCAGGTGCCTCCCCTCCGCATTACCACAAAAAGGCCCAGGAAGATGACCCAAACAGAGGAGGAATCACTAGCCCTCATTTGGGAAGCCAGCCAAATCCTGAGCACACCACCCAATGCTGAAGAGGCCTATGGAACATATATGGCCACCACGTTGCTGGAACTAGAAAAGGGGCAAAGCCTCCTCTGTGAGGGTCTTATTTTTCAAGCATATCAGAAGGGCTTGAGAGGGGACCTTACTCAAAAAACCTATATAGCAGATGAAGCCACTCCTCCTGCTACTCCTCTTCCTCCTCCTCCGGCCCCAAGTACACCACCAGAGGCACAGCCTCCAAGGAAGGCTGCAGAGAAGTGTGGAGGGAACGCTGCAGGGCAGCATGCAGGGAAGGCTCCACGAAAGGCTAAATCATTTGGCAATTCAAGTGCAAAGTACTAGTGCAAAGTGCACTTTATAAATTGCACTGCAAGTGCACTTGCTGGAAGTGCAGTCGCTGTAAATCTGAGGGGAAGATCTGAAATGAGGGGAAGCTCTGCTGATTTTATCATACAATCATGTGCAAGAGAAATTTTTTTTTTTTGGGGTTCCTTGCATGTGCCCCTCGGATACACAGCGAATGCACTTCCAAATGCTCTTTCAGTGCAATAACAAGTACAATTTGCACTTGTAGTAAAAAATTATTTTGCCTTTTGAAAATAACCCCCCTATGTCTAATTAACAAGGGACACCAACCTCATTAAGGTTCATTAAAAAAATAAAATATATTAAGGTTATTGTGGTAACTTGAAACTCCAAATAAATAAATAAATAAATAAACTAACATTTTGTATAATGTAGCACACATTGTAAAATAGATATTGTTTAAATCTAAAAAAAATAAAGATGAGTCCAAAAAATAATTTTCTACTTTATTTCTGGAGATCTGGCTTTTAAAAACTATAATATTAGTCATGACATTAGGATAAATCATGAATAAAGTAGTTTGTGAGAACTCTGTGTGAATATAAGCAGCAAAACAACTTCATTCCTCTCGCATTATAAAGAAAAAAAGAATGCGCTGTATTAAAAGATCACAGAAGCGGAATGTGCTAGCTTCAATACGAAGGCTAGTTTTACCAGACCGAGCGCTTCCGTCTTGTACTTGCTTCAGAGCATGCGTCAGTTTTGGTCCGTCGGACTAGCACACAGACGACCGGTTTATACGCTAGAAAGCCGAGTCCGTCGGATAGATTTGAAACATGTTTCAAATCTAAGTCCGTCAAACTTTTGAGAAAAAAAAGTCTGCTGCAGCCCACACACGATCGAATTGTCCGACGGACTCCGGTACGCCGAACCAAGTATGCCGGAAAGTCAGATCGTGTGTACGCAGCATTAAAGCTGATGGATTCATTCAAACCCGGATAGACAGTGGCAGCCAGGGAATGAATCCATTTGGTCTCACGTTAAAGGAGAATTTTATGCACATCTCCCTCTCTTTCCTGAGTAGGCACATACTCAAGAGCAAAGAATTTCATCTTTGATGCTTGGAAAGAATGGAAAAGTTCCACGTGCCTGCTGATTGATAGATTTTTATCCTTTATATTGAATATTATTGTCTTTCCCCATAGATGGACAAAAAGTGGACCTCTGTTTATACATATATATCTCTCTCTATGGTTACACCAATTGATCCAAATTGATTCATCCCTATGACTCTGGACCTTTAAAATCTTTTAAATTTACTCATTGAATATACAGGTAATTGATTGACCTAAGTCTTGTTGTCGCTCACTCCTTTCCAACCCAGGAAATTAAATTCAAAATGTATATTTGTATATTTTATATTTGTTATATTTTTTGTCTTTCTAAAAATCTTTTTCTATTTTTTGATTCTTTAGTGATCATTTGTACAGTGCCTGATAATAATTCTCTTGAAGAAGCTATTGGTATGGCGAAACATGTAGAGATTCAATCAGTTTGCACCTGTCTATGTATTGTATGATCATATTGGACATATTCATGTCTTTATATTGCTTTTAATGTTCTTTCATGCATTTATATTTCTTCTACTTTTTTGTTATATTTGTGCACCTTTAAAATCCCCAAATCCTTCTCTGATATGCTATGCTTATACAAGGGATGTGGTGCAAAATGACTCTCAGATGCCCAACAAAAATCTTTCTCCTGAGCATGTGCAGAGTTGCCACCACAGCTGCAAAATCTCTAGCTGAATTGGGGATATGAACAGAAGGTGGAGATAGAGAGCAGAAGGATCAACCAGGTTTTTTGCAGAATACAGAAAACAAATCTCATAGGTGACTAAGTGAGTATGACCAGCATGTAAGACACCATTTATTGATAGTTTTTTATGATGTGAGTTTAGTAATGTTTTAGGGCATTCTCATCTGTTTTTCCTGCCACTGCACTAGCCACAGCAAAGCAGGGATAAGAAACAAAGAGATATTTAGGTATGCATTTAACCCATTGATTACCCAAGATGCTAACTCCTTCCCAGCCAGTGTCATTAGTACAGTGATAGTGTATAGTATTATCACTGATCGCTGTATTAGTGTCACGGTGATGTCAGTGGCAGTTAGTTTCCACTGAGTGTATATTAGCGTCAGATTGCCTGCCATACTATCACAGTCCCACTATAAGTTGTTGATCACCACCATTAGTAGAATAAAAAAAATTTACAATATATACCATAGTTTGTAGATGTTATACCTTTCACGCAAACCTTTCTGTTTTATAGCAAAAAGTAAAAAATATTGTTGGGCACAGAAACAGGGAGCCCAATGCATCCAGTGGCTCCTTCAGATTAAAGTGCTACATATACTGTATGCCAGGGCCAGTACAAGGGGGGGGGGGGCGGAAGGTGAAGATGCCCTGGGCGGGACAATTTATTGGAGAAAGAGGGGCGCAATAGAAGCGCCAGTGAACCGGCCGCGTGAAAATGGATAATTTTTAACATGTGCTGAGTGCGCTCCTGCACCCGGCACAAGCCTGAGACCAGCCCCGCCCCGCCTCTCACTTCCCTATCAGGCGGAGTTTCTGTCCTGCATTGGAGGTCCGTGGCGATCTACCCGTCAATCGCAGACAGCTGGCGCCTGACGGGTAGATCGAGATGCATGCAGAAAAGCACTGGAAGCATCTGTGATAAGTTCGCTCTCATGTCATGCTGCTCTCCGGCGGCCCCTCCTCTCTTCTCGTCCATCCCTATTTGCTTGTGACATCATCTGGGATGGACGAGAAGAGAGGAGGGGCCGCCGGGGAGCAGCGTGACATGAGAGCGAACTTATCACAGATGCTTCCAGTGCTTCTCTGCATGCAGGCTAGTAAACAATGTGCTCCTTAATGTGCTATGTGGCCTATGATGTGCCCTGATGTCTCCCACAATGTGCCCTACAATGTGCCCTGATGTGCCCTATAATGTGCCCTGATGTGCCCCATAATGTGCCCTGATGTGCCCCATAATGTGCCATGTGCCCCATTATGTGCCCCATGTGCCATTATGTGCCCTGATGTGCCCTAATGTGCCATATGCCCCCGTACCTTGATGTGCTATGTGCCCTGATGTGCCATGTGCTCTGATGTGCTCCGTGCCCTGATGTGCTATGTACCCTGATGTGCCATGTGCCCTGATGTGCCATATGCTCTGATGTGCTCCGTGCCCTGATGTGCTATGTGCCCTGATGTGCCCCATGCCCTGATGTGCTATGTGCCTTGATGTGCCTTGTACCCTGATGTGCTGTGCCCTGTACCCTGATGTGCTGTGCCCTGATGTGCTCCGTGCCCTGATGTGCCCCGTGCCCTGATGTGCTATGTGCCCTGATGTGCTATGTGCCCTGATGTGCCCCGTGCCCTGATGTGCCCCGTGTCCTGATGTGCTATGTGCCCCATGCCCTGATGTGCTATGTGCCCCGTGCCCTGATGTGCTATGTGCCCTGATGTGCTATGTGCCCCATGCACTGATGTGCTATGTGCCCTGATGTGCCCCGTACCCTGATGTGCTATGTGCCCTGTACCCTGATGTGCTGTGCCCTGTACCCTGATGTGCTGTGCCCTGATGTGCCCCGTGCCCTGATGTGCCCCGTGCCCTGATGTGCCCCGTGACCTGATGTGCTATGTGCCCTGATGTGCTATGTGCCCTGATGTGCCCCATGCCCTAATGTGCTATGTGCCCTAATGTGCCATGTACCCTGATGTTCTGTGCCCTGTACCCTCATGTGTTGTGCTGTACCCTGATGTGCTGTACCCTGATGTGCTCCGTGCCCTGATGTGCTATGTGCCCCTTGCCCTGATGTGCTGTGTGCCCTGATGTGCCCCGTGCCCTGATGTGCCCCGTGCCCTGATGTGCCCCATGCCCTGATGTGCCCCATGCCCTAATGTGCTATGTGCCCTGATGTCCTATGTGCCCCGTGCCCTGATGTGCCTTGTGCCCCAATGTCCTGTGCCCTGATGTGCCCCGAGGTGCCTCGATGTGCTGTGCCTTAATGTCGTGTGCTCCGATGTACTGTGACCTGTGTCCTGTTGTGCTGGGTTCTTTACCTTGATGGGC
Source organism: Aquarana catesbeiana (assembly GCF_042186555.1). Taxonomy (NCBI): domain Eukaryota; kingdom Metazoa; phylum Chordata; class Amphibia; order Anura; family Ranidae; genus Aquarana; species Aquarana catesbeiana. The sequence goes on along the minus strand of NC_133336.1, from coordinate 106,589,908 downwards.
TGTACCCTGATGTGCTGTGCCCTGATGTGCTGTACCCTGATGTGGCCTGGTGTGCTGTACCCTGATGTGCTGGGCTCTGTACCCTGATGTACTGTGACCTGTGCCCTGATGTGCCCTGATGTGCTGTGCCCTGATGTACTGTGACCTGTGCCCTGATGTGCCTTGTGCCCCAATGTCCTGTGCCCTTATGTGCCCCGATGTGCCTTGTGCCCCGATGTGCTGTGCCTTAATGTCGTGTGCCCTGATGTACTGTGATCTGTGTCCTGATGTGCTGGGCTCTGTACCCTGATGGGCTGTGCCCTGATGTGCTGTGCCCTGATGTGCTGTACCCTGATGTGCTGTGCCCTGATGTGCTGTACCCTGATGTGGCCTGGTGTGCTGTACCCTGATGTGCTGGGCTCTGTACCCTGATGTACTGTGACCTGTGCCCTGATGTTCTCTGATGTGCTGTGCCCTGATGTACTGTGACCTGTGCCCTGATGTGCCCTGATGTACTGTGACCTGTGCCCTGATGTGCCCTGATGTGCTGTGCCCTGATGTACTGTGACCTGTGCCCTGATGTGCCCTGATGTGCTGTGCCCTGATGTACTGTGACCTGTGCCCTGATGTGCCCTGATGTGCTGTGCCCTGTACCCTGATGTGATGTGCCCTGATGTACTGTGACCTGTCCCCTGATGTGCTGTGACCTGTGCCCTGATGTGCCCTGATGTACTGTGCCCTGATGTACTGTGACCCGTGCCCTGATGTGCCCTGATGTGCTGTGTCCTGATGTGCTGTGCCCTGTACCCTGATGTGATGTGCCCTGATGTGCTGTGCCCTGATGTACTGTGACCTGTGACCTGATGTGCTGTGCCTTGATGTACTGTGACCTGTGCCCTGATGTGCTGTGCCCTGTACCCTGATGTGATGTGCCCTGATGTGTTGTGTCCTGTCGCTCCGCTTAGAACGGTCTCATTGCACTGAATGGGGCATGACAAGTTTCCCCAGTGTGAACAGCGCCTAAGTCACTGATCGCCGCCAATACTAGTATTTAACAAATTCCCAGTATAGATCCCATCGTCTGTAGGCGTTGTAGCTTTCACAGCCGCAGGGGGGTGGCGCAGTTTTCCATCTTTGCTCTGGGCACTGGATGACCTTGTCTCGGCACTGCTATATGCTGAGGAAATATTAGATCAAATTTTTCTATGGTGAGACTTTATAGTATAGTAGCAGCTATTTAGGTGAATCTGACAATTTTTTTTAGATGAATCTTGTTAAATGACACAAATCCAGTTACTCATATATGATGACAATTGCTACCCATGGTGCTAAAACTGTGTATAAACACAGTTTCAGCATCATGCATAGCAAATGCCATTGTTTAAACTCTAAAAAAACTGCATGTCCCTTTTCCCCACCCAGAGCTAACCAGACCAGCACTCCAGGCATGCAGACTGATATTCTAACAGCAAGGTAGTGGTGAACATACCCCCCTGCTGTGCTCATAGCAGCCTACACACCCTTCATCAATGGGGATGCTTTGAGAAGGGTTCTCCCAAAAAAGAGGAAACCAGGCTTCTCAGCATCAGGAAGGGTTGTTGGCAAGGAGGGGGTTGCTTATGTACCACCTACCTGACCCCCATCCCCCAATGAGGGGAAATAAGGTGGTTTCTCCCTTCTTGGGGAACTGGTTTTAGGGGTCCCCCAGACCACTAACCAGTACTTTGGTGCTTGCAAGCAACTGAAAGTTTGTAAAAAAATACACAGCACACCATGAATTATTTTTTTATTGTTTTTAATTTTTTTACCTGTTTCAATGTTTTTATTAAGGTTTTGCATTAAACATAAGAGGGAACATACATCAATTTGCATTTGTATGTTTGTAATACATATGAGGTATAGCCAGAATAATGAGAACTGTAGCAATAACCAATTAAACCAAACAATATGTGCGGGTCGAGCCGAACGGGCAGTAGTGGTGATGAGACAGTAGAGTGACTTTATTAGGAGTTTGTAGAGAGACCGGGCATACCACCAAGGCACCCAAACACCCCTATTAGGGTCAAACTGTGAGTGGGTGGGGGTGATTACAGCTAGACCTTTGCCTGTTATCCTACCTGTTCTCTGGTTGGAGTATTTGAGTCACTCAACGTCTCAGGTAGTGCAAGTACTTCAACTTCGACATCGGGGATGTGTTACAAGGGAGAAGCTCCTTGTCTTGGCGTAAGTTGGGGTTATGTGTGTTGTGGTTAGTATTGTCCAGGAATCTGCCAGGGAACCTTAGTTTTTGATATGGGGGAGGAAGGCTAAAGGAAGAGCAGGGTACAGAAAGGAGGTGTAAGTGTGCAGATAGGTGTCCGGAGTATTTATCTGACATTGTGTATTTGCCCTCAGGTTAAGCTATGGTGTTGTGTTTGATAGATTGCGGAATTCTGCTGATTCCGTAAAATGAATCCAGCAGGCCCATGTTTTGTGGAATTTCGTTTGGGTTTCTCTCACCTGTTGGATTAGATCTTCCATTTCGGTGATCCTCCCAACTCGTTGAAGCCATTCTGAGATACTGGGGGGGAGAGCTATCTTTCCAATGTACGGTATTCATAGTGTGGCTGCATTGATGAGGTGTAGGGTGAGAGATGGATTGTAGGGCGATTGAGATAAGGATGTGTGGTGAAGTAGATATTGCGCTGGTGTGAAATCTGGGGTGTAGGTCATTATATGTGAGATCAAGCTGTGTACTTCTTTCCAGTAAGATTGTATCTGTGGGCATTCCCATCATATGTGGAGCAGAGAGACGCGTGCAGTGTTGCATCTCCAGAACAGTGGGGGGATTCTAGGATGGAATTTATGGATTCTGTCAGGGGTTCTGTACCACCTGGAGTATATTTTGAATGCGTTTTCCTGTGTGGAAACATTTGAGGACCCTTTGTGTATATGGGTAAAAATTTGTTCCCATTCCTCCTTTGAGATATCCGTTGCTAGTTCCCTTTCCCATTGCTGGCTAGTCGCATTGTCTTTGGGATTGTTATCTGTGAATAGTAAAGAATACATATCTGATATCATGTGTCTTTGGGGTTCTGATCTGGTGTGAATTGATTCAAAAGGCTTACGATCTCTGTACTGGCATGGCTGCAGCTGTTCAGTATAAGTGATCCAGTCGCCTTTACAGCAGCCTGATCACTTTTGCGGTGGTAAGAAGAGCTGCATGCTCAGTGCCCGTTCCCCCATCTCTTTTGTGACTAATGAACCCAGAAGCAACAATGATTTTGTCACTTCCAGTTTCAGAGGGAGACACTGAGGTTCTAATGGACTCAGATGTCTCCATAAAGACTACCTTTTTACACTTTACCTGCACATGCTATCACATAGGGGGCTTGTTAGCCCCTTCGTGATAGCAATAAGATTAAATAAAGGAATGTTTAAAAATGTTTTTTTTTTTTTTAATGACATCTTAATAAAAAATAATTAAATAAAAAAAAAATAAAAGCATCCCCCTTCCTCCACGCATACATGCAAAGCAAACAAGCACATAGGTCCTATATGTTAACAGCGATTGCACCACACATGCAAGATATCCCCACAAACGTCAGATACTGCAGCTGCTGACTTTTAAAATAAGGACACTTACCTGTCCAGGGCGCCCGCGATGTCGGCACCTAAGGCCGGACCGTCCTTCGGTCCTCGGGTGCTGCCGCTGCCATCTTCGGTGAGGGAATCAGTAAGTGAAGCCTTGCCAATCCGAATGGTCCCTGCTGTCTCTGGGACCTGTGTGTCTCCCAGCAGACAGCGGGGGGCGGGAAGTGGCGTAGACCCCCCGCGGGAGTCTATGCCCGGAAATGGGTGCAAATACCGGTATTATACAGGTATCTGCAACCCCCTCCCCCCTGAAAGGTGCCAAATGTGACACCGGAGGGGGGGAGGGTTCCGAAAAGCGGAAGTTCCATTTTTGTTGGAACTCCGCTTTAACTGATAACCTGTAAATTCTTTTAAGATGTCTCTTATAAAAATGTAGCTATTGTAGTTTGTCGCCATTTCACAAGCCTGCACAATTTTGAATCTTGACATGTTTGGTATAGGGATGAGCCGAACAACTCCTCGGTTCGATTCGCACCAGAACTTGCGAACAGACAAAAAAATTGTGCGAACACTTGAACACCGTTAAAGTCTATGGGAAAAAGTTTTTAAAATGGCCATTTTTTCCAGAGCAGGAGCTTACCTAACAGCACATTCAACACTCTCCCTCTCTAGTGGCATCTTCCCCTCCCCTCTAAAACATGCGCAGATCACTCCCATACTTAAAAAGCTTTCGCTGGACCCCACCAATCTAAACAACTTAAGACCCATCTCATTGCTTCCATTCACCTCTAAACTTCTAGAACGCTTAGTCTACAACCGTCTTAGCTCCTACCTCAGTGAAAATAACCTTCTTGATCCATTACAGTCTGGCTTTCGCTCGCAGCACTCCATGGAAACTGCCTTACTAAAACCCACTAACGATTTACTAACTGCTAAAACCAACAGCCAATACTCCATACTCCTACTACTTGACCTTTCTGTGGCCTTTGATACTGTTGACCACCCACTCCTTCTCAATAAACTACATTCCCTTGGCCTCCGAAATTCTGCTCTATCCTGGTTCTCTGCCTATCTATTACAGCGCTCCTTCAGTGTCACCTACAACTCTGTCTCCTCCTCTCCATTGCCCCTTTCTGTGGGGGTCCCCCAAGGCTCTGTTCTTGGACCTCTTCTCTTCTCTATCTACACCCCCTCTCTTGGTCACTTGATATCCGCCCATGGCTTCCAATACCACTTATATGCCGATGACACCCAAATCTATCTGACTACTCCTCACCTCACTCCTTCAGTCTCATCTCGCATTACTAACTTACTAACTGACATATCAGCATGGATGTCACACCACTTCCTTCAACTAAATCTAAAACTGAGCTATTAATATTCCCCCCCCCCCCCCGTCAGTGGCCCTCTCCCTGACTTTTCCATCAAAATCAATGATGCAACTATCAGTCCCTCCCCTCACTCCAGGGTACTAGGTGTAATCCTAGGCTCTGATTGTCATTTCAGCCCCAAGTACAATCGTTGTCAAAAGTTTGTAGAATTCACCTCTTTAACATCTCTAAAATTCGCCCCTTTATAACAAATGAAACCACCAAGCTCTTCATTCACTCCCTTGTTATCTCTCGCCTTGACTATTGCAACTCCCTTCTCATTGGCCTGCCTCTCCAAAGACTATCCCCTCTTCAGTCTATCATGAATGCTGCTGCCAGACTTATCCACCTTACCAATTGCTCAGTGTTTGCCAACCCTCTCCTCCAATCCCTACACTGGCTCCCAATCACCCAGCAAATTAAATTCAAAATACTAACCACAACATACAAAGCCATTCACAACTCTGCCCCGAGCTACATCAACAATCTTGTCTCCAAATATCACCCAAATGGTCCTCTCCGCTCTTCTCAAGACCTCCTACTCTCAAGCACTCTCGTCTCCTCCTCCCATGCTTGTCTCCAGGATTTCTCCAGAGCCTCTCCCATCCTCTGGAACACACTACCTCCACTGGTCCAGCTATCCCCTACTCTTGCTACCTTCAGGCGATCCCTGAAAACTCATCTCTTCAGGGAAGCCTAATCTCCTACCACTTCCATCAATTCCCCACAGTTACAACCTTTTGTACCACCTGCCCGACCCTAGTAGATTGTAAGCTCTTCTGAGCAGGGCCCTCTTAATACTCTTGTACTTTATTGTAACTGTATTGTCTCCTTTTATATTGTAAAGCGCTGCGTAAACTGTTGGCGCTATATAAATCCTGTATAATAATAATAATAATTTTAAGAATGCTTAAATTCAAACAATAAAAATGAAATATTCCTTTAAATATCGTGCCTGGGGTCCCCTTAGTCTACCTGTAAAGTAGCGCATTTTTCCCATGTTTAGAACAGTACAGCAGCAAAATTACTAAGAAAAAAATGTCATTCAAAATTGCTCACGGCTGTAATGTATTGCCAGATCCTGGCAATATACATAAAAATCATTGAAAAAACAGTTTGGGTTCCCCCCTCCAGTCCATACCAGGCCCTTCGGGTCTGCTATGGATATTAAGGGGAACTCCACGCCAATTTTTTTAAAGAAAACTCATGCCGTTTTTTCTTAATTCTGTCGTAGGGCTCCCCTTAACCATTTTAAGACCGGGCCTCTTTTTTAGATGTGGTGTTTGCAATTTAAAAACAGGGTTTTTTTGCTAGAAAATTACTTAGATCCCCCAAAAATGATACATTTTTTTTTTAAGAAATACACTTTTTTTAATTAAAAAATAAGACAACAGTAAACGTAGCCCAATTTTTTTTATATTGTGAAAGATAATGTTATGCCGAGTAAATTGATACCCAACATGTCATGCTTCAAAATTGCGCCCGCTCGTGGAATGGCGACAAACTTTTACCCTTAAAAATCTCCATAGGCGACATTTAAAAAATTCTACCGGTTGCATATTTTGTGTTACAGAGGAGGTATTTTACCTTTTACTTTTTATTTTTACACTGTTTTAAAAAAAAATGTGTCACTTTTATTCCTATTTCAAGTAATGTAAACATCCCTTGTAATAGAAAAAAAGCATGACAGGACCTCTTAAATATGAGATCTGGGTCAAAAAGACCTCAGATCTCATATTTACAATATTTTAAAAAATAAACAAAATAAATTGGTCCTTTAAGAGCTATGGGTGGAAGTGACATTTTGACGTCGCTTCCACCCTGCAGTGTCATAGAGACGGGTGGGGGCCATCTTCCCCTCACTCGTCTCCATGTCAGCCCAGGGGACAGACGCGGAGTGCACCGGATTGCAGCGGGAGGGGGGGCCCTCTCCTGCCTCCGATAAAAGTGATTTTGCGGCGAATCCGCCGCAGAGACCACTTTTATCTTGTACCGGACTGCCGGCCAAACACGGGGATACCGGGGTTATGCCAGCTAGCTGCTGCCATAACAACGATATCCGTCCCCAAAGTAGGGACTTACATCGGTGTGCAGCGGTCTGGAAGTGGTTAACCACTTCAGTACACTATACCGTAATACCTCGGAATTGCGAGTAATGTGGTTAACAAGCGTTTCGCAATAAGAGCCCATTATTTTTTTAAAATCCTGACACGGTTTGCGAGTGTTGTCTCACAAAACGAGCAGGGTTCAAGCCTCTGCAGTGTGCATTACTGTATTTGGCCAGAGGGGCAGGGGCGCCGTTGACACTTGGAGACGCTTAGATGTACTCAGAGCCACTCAGAAACTCTCTGAGTGTTTTCAAGTGCCTCTGAGTGGCTCAGAACGGTTTCTGAGTGTTTCCAAGTGTCCCCGGTGCCCCCCCACCTCTGGCCACATACGGTACTACATACAATAGTAGTCACTGTTATATGAGTTTCCATTGACTTCTATGGGGAAACGCGCTTTGATATAGAGTGCTTTGGATTACATGCATTCTACTGGAACTAATTATGCTCATAATCCAAGGTACCACTGTATTATATATTGTACACTGCACTATATATATATATATATATATATATATATATATATATATATATATATACTACACTGGCTGCACTATATACTCTGAACTACAGTATATACACTATACGGACTGCACTATATACTCTGAACTGCAATATATATACTTTACGGACTGCACTATGTACTCTGCTGAAAAACTGGGCCTTAGGTGTTGATGGTGGCAGAACACGCTAACCCCTTGCAGTTACTCTTGTTGGGCGTAGGAACGGTCCCTGCTGTTAAATATTATTTCAAAAATTGTAATTACATGCCCCTGTTAAACAGGGGCAGAAAAATTGGGCCTTGGGTGGTGGTGGTGCCCTAAACCAAAAATAATGTTGGAAGCTAGCATCATCATGATTGAGGAGGAATAGGATAAGCAGCATAAGCAGTCTTCAAGGGATCCCAGATCCATAGCAAATGCAATCATACTGTACATCAGCATCAGGTGCTTGATAGCTGCTGATCCAGGACTGATTCATTTTTATAAATGTGAGCATATCAACAGAGTCTGTGGACAGGCGCACTCTTTGATCCATTACAAACCCTCTATCAGAACTGAATGTGCTATATGGAAACGCTACTTGTTATGAAAGAACTAATGTACCTTCGTCCTATTACTAATTAGAAATTTGGACAGTTGTGGAGGCAACATGGACTCTCGTGGTACGGTATAAACTTACAATAGTCAGTTTACAAAAATATATAAATTTATTATACACAAATACACACATCATAAAAAGCCTTCAATAGTAGATAAATGGTATTAGATGCTGCTAATCATGGAGCATCCACTTGTCTGACACAAATTGGAAGAACTTAGATAATATAATAATGATCCTGCACTGTTACACACAGAGATTTGTTCTTCCATTTACACACTCTACTTGTTTCTGGGTTACCTCCTTCTTCAGGAGTTTATTAGGTCAGAAAATGATCTACAAAAAAGCATATAATCAAATATACAGTATTAGAATCAACGACACATAACTAATAACCAACCTTCATGGTATACTGTCATGCATCTTAAATCAATAAACATAGAGTCTACTATGCCCCTCAGTATATCCCTCAATATTAAGGATTAAGCTCATGTGAAATGGTTGATTTTGGAGCAAAAAGGGAAACTCACCCACATAGCCGGCACCAGCATTTTGGGCGTCACAAGGCCAAAAAATGTCAATCTCCCGGGTGAGTGCGGGAACCAGGAAAAGTGAAATCATATAAAGAGACTGTTGCATAAAAAAGAAAATACTTTAACAATAAAAAACTGATATTTAAAAAAAAATTCATAGGGCGGGGAAATCTATCTCACAGCCATCATAATTCAAATAATTAAATTAAAAAAATACAATCAAAGCATTTCAATTGGTGATACACACCTATGAAGTCTTCACTAAACAGTGCATTTAATTTGGGCGGGGAGAGAGTGTGTTATCCAAACGGATACAGGTGTAGATGGAAATAGTCACTGCACTGAATAAAGCACTGGAGTACAAAGCGTCTATATCCAATGGATATCCTTGGATATAGAGGCTTTGTACTCCAGTATCCCGCATGGGTATCCGGGTGATCAAGTCCTTTCTAAAAGAGCAGGATCATACCACCTGGTCCCATAATGTATTTCTTCTGGATCTACTTAGATTTATATTTACCAGAAATCATTTTGTCTTCATGAATCAAGCCTACTTACAAAGGCAAGGAGTGGCAATGGGCACTTGTTGTGCACCGGCTTATGCCAATTTATATTTGGGGGATGGGAGAGATGGTTGTTCTTCGATTAAAGATTTCTGCCTTGGGGGGGCGTGGCCAAGACCGGCATGTGAGAGGACGCACTTCTCACAGCTCCTGCCTGATCCTCAGATTGATCCTTTCCCGGCACCCCTGATCCTGATTTTTTCGGCTCCCCAGCTGGCTACCGAGACCCCTTACCATCCGGACCCACCACCGGCTCTCTGCACGAGAGCAAAGACCCGCCGAGGCCCGTTGGAGATGGCGGGACCGGAATCGCAAGATGGCGCCGCCGCTGCAGCAGCCAAAGCACAGCGCACGCCGCGAACGATGGACAAGCCCAGGGATAATATTAGCAAGAAGCAGCTGAAAGGACAGGGTAAGGAGCAATACAGAGACATGACATACTACACACAGAAAATACAAATCCCGGAGGATGTGGGGGGGACTACAAGTAACGGGGAAGCTGCAGATCTTTTTTCACAAGCTGACTGGGGCCTTGATACAGACACCATACCTGAACAGCTCCATGAGGACACTAGTCAGCCTCCCTCCCCCCCACCATCAGATGAGATACCTGAGTCCCTGGAGCAGCCCACCCTGGCTGATATTTTGAAGGCTGTAAAGGTGTGCACGGCCACAGTCACTGATATGAAGGAGCAGTTTGGGGGCCTGAGGGAAGAGGTCTCACTACTTAGACAAGACCTTCAAAAACTTAGAGAGAGAGCAACTGCAGTTGAGAGCAGAGTAAGCGATTTGGAGGATCAGTTACCCCCGGTGGCGCGAGAAGCAAAGGCAGCTTACCGCATGGCCCAAGATACGTATAACAGAGCAGAAGACACGGAAAATCGTTTGCGCAGAAACAATGTCCGTATAGTCGGCCTCCCTGAGAAGTCGGAGGGTAGAGATCCCACGTCGTTTGTGGAAAGCTGGCTGGTTGAACTGTTTGGCCGAGAAGCCTTTTCCCCATTTTTTACAGTGGAGAGGGCCCATAGAATACCGGGGCGACCTCCCCCACAGGGTGCTCCCCCCAGATCAATGTTGGCCAGGCTGCTACATTACCGTGACAGAGAGGCAGTGTTACGCTGCGCAAGAGAACAGGCCGCAGTGAAGTTCAATGGCGTAAGAGTGTCCTTCTATCCAGACTTTTCGGCCGAGGTGCAAAGAAATAGAGCTAAGTTCAGCGATGTGAAGAGGCGCCTAAGAGCTTTGCAACTGCCATACGCTATGCTATACCCGGCGAGGCTCCGAGTAACTGCGGAAGGACATGCACAATTCTTTGACTCTGCCAGAGAGGCTGCCGCCTGGTTGGACCATAATGAACAAGCACTGCGTCGCCACCGCGCTGAGGCGGAAGGTGACTGAACGGGACACACTTCCAGATGGTAAGAGCGCAGTCCACACTTTGAGATGCCACACTCTCTCTTTTTTGTTGTTTTCTTCACAAGGTCACTACCATGTTGTCTTTGGTTTTTCTTTGATCTTACACCTTTTTACCATAACCTACCAACTCACCTGACCTCTTCAAAGTTACCTAAGTGCCGGGAATCATCCCATATTTCTTCAGTGAAAGGAACTGAACTGTGAAACCCCCTTTACTTGACTTGAGATGTCTGAAGTATTAGTTGGTCTGTTTCTAGGCCCTGTTGGGCCCTATGGGCCTACCCCGTTGGCATGGCTCATCAGGATGCCTATTTTGTTTATTTTTACCTGCTCTCTCACAGGAGTGAGAGCACCAAATCACGAAAGGAAATACCTTAGTGCAGTTGCACTGCTGTTTGTTGGCACCATTGTGCTATGCTATTCCATGCAGCCTGTTCTTTACTGCAGTCCAAGAATCTTACTCCCACTAACCAACTGCTATTTTGACTTCACTCAAGCCTGCTGCAATCTCTTCCAACAAGATTTGGGTGGTTTCTGTGCAGGCAAGCCACCCTCTAACCCTCCCTCACAATTAACAGTGTTTTTGCTATGGCGGGTTCACCAGTGATCTCCTGGAACATTAGGGGCATGAACTCCCCCCTGAAACGTACTATGATTTTCTCATGTCTGAAAAAGTTCTATCCTGCGGTTATTTGCCTACAGGAAACACATTTAACGTCTGATTCTATAAGCTGTGTGAAATATAGGTGGATTGGGTGGTCGTACCACTCCACTCACACCTCCTTTTCTCGGGGGGTGAGTGTAGTGATACACAGCTCCCTGGACTATCAGGAATTTGAGTCCAAAATAGATCAGGAGGGTAGATTTGTATTTTTGCATTGTCGCATTGGTATCCTGAAATGTATTCTTGCTTGTGTGTACATCCCTCCCCCGTTTAATGCTCGGGTACTCCGGCTCCTCCTGGAATTTATGGAGGGGAAGCCGGATCTCCCATTACTGCTGGTGGGCGATTTCAACAGCTGGTTGGTTCCGGCCCTGGATAAACACCCGGGCCCGAGCACCCCAGCTCCTCATAGGCTAACTCCGCTGGCTAGATTGCTATAGGAGGTGGGATGGTTGGATTTGTGGAGGCACCGGAATCCCACTGCTAAACAGTTCTCCTGTTTTTCGAAATCACACGGTTCCTTATCTAGAATAGATTTGGCAGTGGGAAACCCGGCCATGCTCTCCTCGATACTAGACATTTCGTACAAACCTCGGTGTGTATCTGATCACTCCTATTTGGTGATAAACCTTATTGTATCCCATCAATCCACACTCCCTAAGGTACCCTGGAAATTTAATGCCTTTTGGCTTCAGCTTTTTACCTCCCCTGAGAACTTAGAAGGCAACATAAAAAAGTTCTTTTCATGTCAGCCGGGCTCATTGTCTGCCCTTGCAGAATGGGAGGGTTTCAAAATACACCTCAAGAAAATGCTTAGTAATGAGGTCACGAAGATTAAGAAACATTCTGAAGCGCTGCGGGACACACTGGAATCCCATGCCTGCTCCCTGGAGGCAAAGTATGTCCAAGACCCAACTGACTCCGCGGAGGAGGCTTGGCAGTCGGCTCAATCAGCTTATGAGCACCTGCTGACCTCCTCGGCGAACAAAAAGAGGTTTTTTTCTAAGACTGCCTTTTTTGAGGAAGGGGAAACGACCGGCCGCCTTTTAGCTAGAATAGCCAATTCTGACAAGAGATCCCCGGCAATCGGGTCCATAAGGAGGACTGACGGTCGTCTGGTGCACTCCCCAGACCAGGTGCTCCAGACATTGGCAGAGTTCTATGAGCAGCTATACTGCTCCTCTTCCAGATATAGCTCCGAGGAGCTGTCCGGTTACTTGGATGGCATTGTGTTTCCACGGCTTACGGACTCCCAGAGGAAAGAATTAGACGCCCCTCTGACTCTTGATGAGATGCAGGAGGCAGTGGCTGCATTCCCTAACTGTAAGGCCCCCGGAGGGGATGGTATCCCTATGGAAATCTATAAAACCTACTCTGAGATATTGCTCCCCAAGCTCTTAAATGTATTCCTTACTGCTAGGAAACACAATGCCCTACCACTTTCCATGTCTAGAGCCCACATTGTATTAATTCTAAAACCAGGCAAAGACCCCGTAGACCCGGCCTCATATAGACCGATATCCCTATTGCAGACAGACATCAAAATATTGGCAAAGATTTTGGCTATCAGGTTGAATAAGGCTGTTGCCTCAATTATACACTCTGATCAGGCGGGATTTATGCCCAACAAATCAACAGCAATAAATCTTAGGAGACTATATCTTAACTTGCAGTCCCCACCGGATAATAAAGGTAAGAGGGCATTGTTGTCTCTTGACGCAATGAAAGCCTTTGACAGTGTGGAATGGCCATACCTGTGGGAGGTAATGAGGAGATTTGGTTTTGGAGAGATATATATCTCTTGGGTGCGTTTATTATATCATTGCCCTCAGGCAATAATTAGAGAGGCGGGTAGAATGTCACTACCTTTTGCTCTGGGGCGGGGTACGCGGCAGGGGTGCCCTTTGTCCCCCCTGCTGTTTGCTCTAGCCATAGAGCCGCTGGCAATACGGATCAGAGACTGCGGAGAGATCACCGGCTTCTGCTATGGGGACAGACAGGAGAAGGTGATGCTCTATTCGGATGATACTATGATTCTTTTGGGTGATACTGATCATGGAAACAGTGGTTCGCTTTGGGGATTTTTCAGGCCTTAAAATAAACTGGTCCAAGTCTGCCCTAATGCCAATAGATGATGCAAGACTATTAAATGAAGAGAAAGTTGGGGGAATCCCTGTGTCCGCTTCCTTCAGATACTTGGGGATACATGTTTCTCCTAAGATTAGGCAATATAGTCAGTTGAATATTTCCCCACTACTGGCTCGTTTTCGTCTACGAGTTAAAGCCTGGAATGCTTTGAGTATGTCGGTTGCAGGCAAAGTGAATCTAATTAAAATGATTCTAATGCCTCAACTGCTATACATACTACATAATTCACCAGTGGTCATCCCACTTAAGATATTTAGAATAATTAATGCCATTTTTCGTGAATTGATCTGGAAGAACCGCCCACCAAGGATAAAACTAGAAAACTTACAACGCCCTAAAGATGAGGGTGGACTTGCATTGCCAAATCCATGGCTTTATTACTTGTCTTCGCAAATGCAACATTTAATAGGCACCGTGGCCGTGGAAGGGGAGTCTACGGCCAGGGTCCCTAGCGCTTCAGAATATATAATGCTACACACGATAGGGGGTAAATCTATCCCCACGGCTTTAGAGGCTGCGGCCTTTAGCAAGCCTCAGAAATGTTTCCCTACTTATGCTCTCATACAAAAAGTATGGAACAAAACTAAATACATTCAGGAGGCGACAGGTATTATCGAGTATAGTCCTATATGGGGAAATGAGTCCTACCCAGAACTCGCTAAATTGCAACATGCGGAAAGATGGAAGAGGTTTGGCATTCTTTACCTAAAACAAATCATAAATAAGGGCAAACTACGTTCATTTGACAATTTAAGGGACTTATATAGTCTTCCGTCCTCCATGCTTTTTTATTATATGCAACTTAGACACGCATTTGAAGCACAGTCAAAAACCTCTGATTGGCATATTAGCTCGAACCCTTTGGTCGATTTGCTTAAGGGGGCGGAGACCTCTAAAGGATTCATTTCCCAGAGTTATAGCACCCTGCTCCACAAGTACCTTCTAAAGCATCCTCTGACAGTAAAGGGGAAATGGGAGTTGGATGTTGGACCCTTAGATGAGGATCAATGGGAGGAGGTTTTGCAGTCAGTTTCCATATGTTCATTGAATGTAACGCAAAGACTAACGCAATTATATACACTTCTGAGAGCGTATTATACACCCCATAGGTTACATAATATGGGACTTCTTTCCACCCCAACCTGTACTAGATGTAAGAGAGATCACGGAGATTTAATACATATGCTATGGAGATGTCCCAGACTGCATGTGTACTGGAGGGGGGTGGTGGACACGCTGGGCGCAGTGTTTGGGGTCTCAATTCCGCTGGACCCTAGGCATTGCGTTTTGAATGTGCTAGATGAACTAGAATGAGAACACCACGTCAGGGAAGCTTTATCTAGAGCCCTTTTTGTAGCCCGTAAGCTAATCATGGTACACTGGAAATCTGAAACGCCTCCCTCAGTTAAGGAATGGATTACCGCACTAGGACATACATTGAGAATGGAGAAGATTATATACCAACACAGGGGATGTTCAAAAAAATTTGAAAAACTATGGGAACCATGGCTGGGCACTCCTGGGTTAGCTCCGGAGGACCTGGTCATGGATAGATTACTGCGCTTTAATAACGGCTGAAGGCATGGTGCACCCCGCATTAGCCCTGATTGGAGCTCTGAGCTTGGGATGGTTACAGATAGAGGGTTGGAACTTCCATGAGTAGGTGACAGTGATAGCAATTCCTATCTTATTTTCTAACAGTGGGATGTACTTTATACTTTTGTATGAGTCTGATTCTTCTATGGTATTATGCCTGACTAGGCTACTATGTACAATTTAATTGTGGATTTCTTGGACTGTATATACTTGTTTTTCAATAAAAATTTATCTTGGATAAAAAAAAAAAGATTTCTGCCTTATCTGAATCATGTACAATTTTGGTTTCAGTTCATTGATGATCTTCTGATTGTGTGGACAGGGTGTAGAGATGAACTGTTGGGGTTTCTCAATGCTCTTAACATCAATGATTTCAATTTGAAATTTACACACACATTTAATGCTGTTGAAATCTCATTTCTGGATTTGTTAATCTGTATTGAATCTGTATGAATATGACTACATCACTACTGATTTATATCGTAAGCCTAACTCGGGTAATACTATCTTGCATGCCCAAAGTTCTCACCCTGCTCCACTCATCAGAAGCATACCATATGCGCAATACCTGCTCATTCACAGGAATTGCTCATCTGAAGAAGATTTCTTTCGTCAGTCTGATCTTTTAAGATCAAGAACTATCTGACAGGGGATATTCTAGAACTTTGTTGAGGAAAGCCTTCAATAAAGCTAGAATAACACCCAGAGCTGAACTTCTATTCAAAAATACTTCCAAAACCGAAACTAATACAGTGAAAGTTTTTTATGCTCGCTGATTTCTAATAACTGGCACCTTTTGGCCGAAGATTATACTCTGGCCAAATACATACGTTCTACCCCGCAGTTGGTATTTAGGAGGGTGACCTCACTGCGTGATACTTTGACTAGTAGCCATTACCAACCTAATTCGGAGACCTTACCTCGCTCCTGTAAGGGAACCTACTGCTGTGGTAGATGTAGCCGCTGCCAATGAATCTGTGTGGGTTCTGGCATATATCTACCTAATGGCCAATGGTTCCAATCAAGATAATATGCTTATTGTGCTACTCGTGGAGTGATTTATTTGATGACTTGTCAATGCCATGCATTTTACATAGGCAAGACCATTCGTGAGCTCGGATTAAGGATGAGGGATCATCTTTATTATTCCGGTGGAGGTAAAATTGTGACACCAGTCACTCAACACATATAGGTTTACATCAGTGATTTCATTTTTTGTATTGGAAGTTGTCTCCCCTAATCCTAGGGTTGGCAACTGGCACAATGCTATCTTAAAGGCCGAGACTTACAGGATTGAAAAGCTTTCTGCTTTTAATCCCCCAGGGATTAATGAGGTCAACTCCTACAGACCCTTTTTGTAGGCATTGATCCCATGGGACCAATTGGTATCCCTTAGGACCTCATGGCACTATCCCTGTCTCTCATTACATAATTTCTAAAAATTTTTGTTTGCTCTTTCTATTGAAAAGCCCTATTCTCTTTCCTTTCTATTCTGCCAGTGGTTCTAGCTTCATGGTACCTGAAATTTTGGATACTGTGATACTGTGGGGTTAGAATTTTATATAAACAATGGTTATCTGGACACTTTGATATTGAACCGACATAGTTAATACTATCTAATGGATTAATATATATTTTGTATTTTTAGATTAATATAGTTCTTTATCCCCTCTTTATCCTTCAACTATATTCCTCGGTAAGTAGTGGTATGGGTGGGTGGCAATGACAGAGAAATGGCACCAACATCCCTGTATATAAATGTAGACAAGGGAAATTATTTGGCGGGATTTTTAAGGGTGCCAACAAAAAAGAAAAGTAATTATAATACTCTAGAGTAAGTATGTAAAATTGTGAAAAACAATAAATGATTCACCGTGAACTAGCCCTAACCAATAGTGAAATCAAATAGCAGCGCTAAATCAATTAACCTAAATATCAGTGAAAAAGTAAATATTAATTTACACTAGAATACATCAACACAATGTGATACTCTGGATATATAATGGTGAATCATTGGAGGTCATCAATTTGCCCCCTTCTGTGTGGGATAAAGCCTTAAAGCCGAGCACGAGAGTGTGAGGCAAGAGGAGCTGGTGAGTTTATTCACCTAAGGGGAGTGGAATCACAGTCACAGAGGTGTGGTGGAAGATTGATTTATTGAAGATCTGCACTGTATCACGCTATGGATTATCACCAATTATACCACGTTCTACTTATCACTTATTGTTGGACTTTTTATATTTATATATATTTTTTTGATTTGAAAAGTCTTTTTCAGCACTTTTTTTGTTCATAGAGATCCTTTTATTCACTTAATGGATTTTGTTTCTTGGACACGGTTCACATTGTGTTGATGTATTCTAGTCTAAATTAATATTTACTTTTTCACTGATATTTAGGTTAATTGATTTAGCGCTGCTATTTGATTTCATTATTGGTTATGGCTAGTTCACGGTGAATCATTTATTGTTTTTCACATATCTAAACACATTGTAAGCGGCTGCTCAATTTGAGGCTTTGTTTCCATTAGCGCAGCGTTTGGCACATAGGAGGGGGCGGATTTCCTATGCACCATAATACTGTTATAAAGTATGTAAAATTACAAGATTTGTATTGTTACATACAGAGCATAATTAAAAAGTTTTGGTATAGGTTATGCGCACATATACAAGGATACATCTAGAATTCAAAGCAGATGATAAAATATAATCACTCGGTAATATCGTTGGAGTGATTGTCCTGACATGTTTCGCACTCTGAGCTCATCAGGGGATCTTTTAAAGACAATTAGATATAACACTGCATAGAACAGAACAGAGTAAAAAGCATTACATTAACTTGGAGTACAATACAAAATAATACAATTAAATAAAATAAAGGTAATAGTACAGTAGGGTGTACTGTCGACTACCAGGCCCATCATCAAACGCTCACCCATATGAAGATCTTATGCCTGTGACTCAATGTCGAAGCAAGGGAATTAAAATGAATTAAAATGAAAAAATAATTCTACTTGAAAATAGTGGGTAAGGTGAATTCACCTTACCCACTATTTTCTAGTAGAATTATTTTTTCATTTTAATTCATTTTTTCACCCACCTTTATATCACTTTCTTGGCTAGATTCCAGCCGAAAAGTTCTTCTGGGCCTCATTCGGCTACTACTACTCAGTGGGGGATTCCCTTGCTTTGACATTGAGTCGCAAGCATAAGATCTTCATGCATTGGAAGGCAAACTATTATGAGCCTGGGTGACAGAGGATGAGGAGGATGAGGACGGCTTTGTTATCCACTCCACCAACTCTTCTGCATGTTGTGGCTCAATAACACGGCCAGCAGCAGAAAAAAAGGACAAGTGTGCCCCACGGCCACCTGCAGAGGATGCACCATGTCCACGACAACCACTGTTGACTGTAGACACAGAGGCTGCTTTCCCTCTTTTAGTGGCCTGTGAGTGTCTGCCTCTCCTTAGTGGCCTTCCGGACATGATGTGGATTTTTTCTTTTCACAGCACACTACACTGTATTATATACTGTGTACACCAACTGCACTGTATTAGAAATGGTAAACCGGCTGCACTGTATTATATACTGTGTACACCGCCTGCACTGTATTATAAACTGTACACACTGTATTATATACTGTGTACACTGCCTGCACTGTATTATAAACTGTACACCGGCTGCACTGTATTATATAGTGTGTACACCACCTGAAGTGTATTGGAAACTGTACACACTGTATTATATACTGTGTACACCGCCTGAAGTGTTTTAGAAACTGTACACCACCAAATACACTGCATATATAGGCTTCACTGAATGCAGAGTGTATATAATATATATATATATATATATATATATATATATATATATATATATATATATATTGTAGCAGGGCGGTTACCTTGCCAGGATCCAGGTCTACAGCCAGTTCACTAATGAGTCAGCTGTGTTCTGGGCTTTAAGTAATCACCAGACCAAGGCTCTAGGCTCCCAGTTGGAGACAACTCCACCCTGCAGACAGGAGGTCTGGGCATGGCAATCAGTAGGGCTTCACCTAGGAGAGAGAGGTGGGAGCCAGTGTAGCACGAGGCTACTTGCTGTACATATGGAGGTGCTGAGCGTCCGGTCTGTGGGAGACAGACCAAGGCCCTAAAGTGTAAGGCCTGAGCTGGAGAGCTGCGTTTACAAGCCAGGAGGGCTGAAAATCGTTTATCTTTGATAGGAAGACTGAAATACTGAATACCCCTGCGAGGGAATCTTCTGTATTTGTTTTGAACTTTCTTTTAAATAAAAGTGGGCAAAACTAGCCCTGAAACAGATAAAATCGAGTGGTTGTATCCTTAAAGCGCTACACTCGGAGTGAACTCCTGACAATATATACTAGACTATATACTAGACTGTGTGTGTGTGTGTGTATATATATATATATATATATATATATATATATATATATATATACACACACACAGTCTAGTATATATTGTCAGGAGTTCACTCCGAGTGTAGCGCTTTAAAGATACAACCACTCACTGTGCCAGGGCGGCACAGTGGTGTAGTGGATAGCACTTTCGCCTAGCAGTAAGAAGGGTCGCTGGTTCAAATCCCTACCACGACACTACCTGCCTGGAGTTTGCATGTTCTCCCTGTGCCTGCGTGGGTTTCCTCCAGGTACTCCGATTTTCTCCCAAATTGTCCCTAGTAGGTGTGAATGTGAGTTAGGGATCTTAGATTGTAAGGGAGCTTCTGGTCAGACTTCTCCGGACAGTGGATGGGTGTACCTGGGTTCCACTGATTTCCACCAGTTCTGTGCTGATGGCTGATGTCAAAGGGAAGTAAACATGGTGTGTCTTTCATCTGCTGCATTAAGTTTGCTAGCTGACCACTGCATCTACAGTCATCAGTGTTGCCCATTTCTTTGTGCTTCTTTAAAAGAACTTGAACGGCACATCTTGAAACCCCAGTCTGCTATGAAATCTTTTCCTGGAAGAGACCTTGCTGATGCAGTATACCTTGTGTCTCCTTAAGGTGTTCCGTCTTGCCATGGTGTATGATCTGTGACATGAAACTGTCTTCCACAATCTCACCTTGGTAGCAGAGTTTGGCTGTTCCTCACCCAGTTGTAAGCTTCCTACACAGCTATTTCTGTGTTTCAACATAGGTATGAAAATGGTGATCATTGGCACCTGCTTGGCATAATTGGTTAATTATACAACTGACTCTAATCCTACCAAATCCCAGACTTACAAAGTGTGCAAATGGAAGAACTGATGCTGGTTTAAAGCCAAGTATTGATTTGAGTTAGGAGGTTTTTTTCTGTTCATTTTTACCCTAGCACAGGAAGTTTGTTATTGACAGAATCACCAGTTAAGATAACACTCACTACTTTACATTGTACTTTACAAGTAGACACTTATTTTTAATGTTTTATATAGATATGCCTCCGAAAGGGGCCAGCCTAAGGTGATCTAGCAGGACTTAATTTTCTGACTAAATTTCTACTTTAACCAACGGGTTATTGCATTTGCTAATCTTCCTTGCTTCTAATGGCTATTATACAAATCTGTGAATTTAATACAATAACAAAATAACAAAAATCATTTTAAGGTAATCATTGCAGAAATAAAGGAAATTATCTGCTCACTGAAAGCAGATAATCAGCTCACTCAGCCCCCCTGAGTCAATACTTTGTAGAACCACCTTTCCCTGCAATTACAGCTGCAAGTCTTTTTGGGTATGTCTCTGCCAGCTTTACACATCTAGAGTGACATTTTTGCCCATTCTTCTTTGTAAAATAGCTCAAGTTCTGTCAGATTAGATGGAGAGCGTCTGTGAATAGTAATTCACATGTTACAGATTCTCAATTGAATTTAGGTCTGGACTTTGACTGGACCATTTTAACACATGCATATGCTTTTAACTATACCATTTAATTGTAGCTCTGGCTGTATGTTTAGCGTTGTTGTCTTGCTGGAAGGTGAACCTCCGCCCCATTCTCAAGTCTTTTGCAGGCTCTAACATGTTTTCCTTAAAGATTGCCCTATATTTGGCTCCATCCATCTTCCCATGAACTCTGACCAGCTTCCCTGTTCCTGCTGAAGAAAAACATGTCTACAACATGATGCTGTCACCACCATGTTTCACAGTGGGGATGATATGTTCAGGGTGATGTGCAGTGTTAGTTTTCCACCACACATATCATTTTGCTTTAAGGCCAAAAAGTTAAATTTTGGTCTCATCTGAGCAGAGCACCTTCTTCCACATATTTGCTGTGTCCCCCACATGGCTTCTCGCAAACTGCAAACAGGACTTCTTATGGCTTTCTTTCATCACTCACAAAGGTTGCAGGAATCCAGCAAAGGCCAGACACAGGGTAAAAGGTTTCATCTTTCCCAAGACACTTTTGAACCTTCAAGCTCCAGGCTCTGATCTGGGATGACAAAACCCAGAGAAAAACACAGCCTTCTCTGCTCACAATCCACATGCTGGAGCATCTCAAGCTGAAACTCTGAGAATCCTGTGTCATCTCAACATTACTTTATTAATCCTCCACCATGGCAGGGCCTCGCACTGTCACACAACCTAAAGTAAGGTGACCAGATTTTTAAAATGAAATCTAGGGACATATTTTTTTATTTATTGGCAAATGGTAAACTATTTTATAAGCATATTTTCCCAAATTATTTATGCAGTGTATGTGTTTATGGAACGGTTGTATGATATATATACATTATTTCTCATATTTCTTTCATGAGATTAACAAAAAAGCTACTTCTAGGAATTTTTTGGGATATGACTTCCAAATGTGCAGAAAATAAGAAAAAACAGAGTGCAGAGTTCAAGAGTGCACTACTTACAGAGTGCAGAGTTCAGGAGTGCGCTACATAAAGAATGCAGGGCTACAGAGTGCTCTATAAAGATTGCAGTGCTCAGGAGCGTGCTACATAAAGAATGCAGGGCTCAGGAGCACGCTACATAAAGAATGCAGGGCTCAGGAGCACGCTACATAAAGAATGCAGGGCTCAGGAGCATGCTACATAAAGAATGCAGGGCTCAGCAGTGCGTTAGCTACAGGATGCAGGGCTCAGCAGTGCGTTACCTACAGAATGCAGGGCTCAGCAATGCGTTACCTACAGAATGCATGGCTCAGCAGTGCATTACACACAAAGTGCAGAGTGCGTTCAGGGGCGCATACTGTACATGTAATGGTCAGCACCCAACAGCAGTAATACATGATCTCTCCTTGCTTGATGTGTCCACACAGGGGAAACTATACAGAGCACAGCCAGGCTGTAGTATTAAACTTAAATGAGTGCAGAGCAAACTTTTAAGCTGCAGGATCATGAACAGTTTACCTCAAGCCATCTCTGTACACTGGGGTATTCCATAGGAATGTGAGCCTTTCTCATCGCTCTCCAGATCTAGTGTATATAAGCTGCCGCCAGACTGTGCACAGCGCCCGCCCCCTCCCTCCTCTGCTGTGAGAGCCGTGCAGGTTATGTGCCTCACAGAATATCACTCCGCCGCTCTGACAGACTGTGTAGCCGGAACTAGAAGAAGACTATTGGCTTCTGCGGCTGTATCTCTGCACATCAAGTCCCAGATCAGTCACATTGCTTGACAAGTTTGCATCAATTCAGGTTTTATTAATGCAGATTTGCAAAGCCTTGTGTGTGGGTGCAATTATGGGGGTGCTGGAGAGAAATTTGGGGTTGCTTCAACACATTTAAAATACATAATTGAGAACTGTTTTACATGCTAAAGGATTTGTATTCCTGTCCATCCAGTCCAGAGAATTACACAGCTCTGACCGACATTAGAGCCAGGTTTGTGACCTAAGTTTTCTCAATATAGTTAAGCAATACAGCTTGGTAACCTCCCTTCTGCCCAGCCTGTGACTGACCAGAGAAGCAGCAGCAGGGCAGTGATGAGTAAAATAAGATGAGTTTATGGCACAAACACCACCAGTAGTCTCAAAAGTGGTAAGAGCTAAACACAGTTCATAAGTCCATATAATGAAAGCTTGCTTGGCCCTAGAGCATCTCTTTAGTAGACTGAAGGTTGACTGTAATAGAGTAAAATGGACACCAGAAGGCACTTCTAAATGTAGCAAGTTAGTGTTTATTATTTAAAAGAGTGAAAAAAGCACTCACATTTAGTAAGATGAAAGAAAGCATATCTAAAAACCAAGGGAAGTCACCTCAGGTGTAGAGAGAAGCTGACTGCAGCATGCAGAGCTACAACAGCCCCAGAGTCAGTTTGAAAGCATGGAATATGCCAGGATGGCGTCAGACATCAGGGCGTGAAAGAGGAGTGGCTGCGCATTTCGAGATGGTAACTTCTCTTTCTTGAGCCTGCCTATCTACGGCTAACTCCCCTCCTAATGAGCTCACTGGCTGGCCTCAAACCCTGCCCCTAATGATTATGCATGGGAGAAGCCGGAAGATGTTGAGCTTGAGGAGAGGATGAACTGATCGACAAACCAAGAAACCAATTGGGGGAACGGGGAGTGGCCATCTGTGCAGGCATTACGAGGAGGAATAAGAAATATACAATCAGAAGACACATTTAAAATTGGATGATGCACATAGATAAAACCCAAAAATGTGGATTAATTAAAAATGAAATAATAGAAAAAAAAAAGGTAATGATCTACAGTGCCTTGAAAAGGTATTTATACCCTTTGAAATTTTCCACATTTTCTCATGTTACAACCAAAAATGTAAATGTATTTTATTGGGATTTTATGTGATAGACCAACACAAAGTGGCACATAATTGTGAAGTGAAAGGAAAATGATAAATGGTTTTTAAATTTTTTTGCAAATAAATATGTATAAAGTGTGGTGTGCATTTGTGTTCATCCCCCCTGAGTCAATACTTTGTAGAACCACCTTCACTGCAATTACAGATGCAAGTCTTTTTGGGGATGTCTCTACCAACTTTTCACATCTAGAGAGTGACATTTTTGCCCATTCCTCTTTGCAAAATAGCCCAAGCTCTGTCAGATTGGATAGAGAGCATGTGTGAACAGCAATTATCAAGTCTTGCCACAGATTCTCAATTGAATTTAGGTCTGGACTTTGATTGGGCCATTCTAACACATGAATATGCTTTGATCTAAACCATTTTTAGATAACATTATGATTAGTGTCGCAATTATATGCACTATATTATCTTTTCTTTATTTGCTATTTTTTTCCCCACGAAAGTGAAGTTACCCTATAAGGGAGCGGAAGTGGCCCACATCACCGTGGCGAAGGATTATTGGTGTCGTAACACACTTTATCACAATCGAGTGGATTGGATTTAATGTTTAATGTTTTTTGCATGAGACTGCAAGATATTGTTTCACATTTATATGGACACTGAATTATATTTCATGGACACTTTTTATATATATATATATATATATTTATATATATTTTTTGAGTTTTCTTTGAGCTGTATGAGCTGTATGTGAAATGTATGTTTTTAGATTGTAATATATATTTCACGTTTTATTTTTTTTCATGTGCACCTGTGGAAGAACTGGCATGAGTACTATTTATATGGACATATAATTAAAGATGAAAACTAAATGAAAAATAATAAAAAAATTGAAAAAATATTAATAGAATTAAGAAGATGAATAATGGAAACCTATGATTCTAGATTGTAAGCTCTAACGAGCATGGCCCTCTGATTTCTCCTGTATTGAATTGTACTGTAACTGTACTGTCTGCCCTCATGTTGTAAAGCACTGCGCAAACTGTTGGCGCTTTATAAATCCTGTATTATAATAATACTAAGGGATGTATATCTGCCAGTAGGGGTGTGTAAAGGGAATGCGTTTCGATGACAATAACAGAAGTTAACCTGCATTTTCTTTCTGTCAGCACATTTGCACACAGCAAACCTGAGTGGCTGCCCCATCCAGTATAAGTTTTGCTGTGCAGGGGATGAAAAAGGGAAATAGAGTCCACTTTTTGACTTGTACCTACAGGTAAGCCCATAATAAGGCTTACCTGTAAGTACATTGAATATCTCCTAAACTTGCACTGTTTAGGAGATATTCAAATGGGATGCAGTCGGTGACATCACCAGCGCATGCACTCTGAAGGGACGGCATACCAATGCCATCCCTTCAGAGCTCCTTGCCAGGGCCATTCATACAGCCAGAGCCCATGAACCCGGAAGGAAGACCGGGTGAAGATGGAAGCGCCGGAGAGCCATGACAGCACAGCTCTGAAGGGCTCCATGTGCAGGTAAGTCTGTCATATAGTATGACTTAAACCTGGAGGAGGGCCCTTTTTTTTTCTGTGGTCGTTTTCTACTGCTTTAAAGGAGGCTAATGTCAAGACAGATTTAGGTACTTACACTTAGTACCAGGACAATGTCCTCCAACACACAAGGCAAAGATATCAAACTTGACTACCCCCATCCCTCAGCTTGGACCTACAGTTGCAAGCATCAGCACCACATATATCAATAAAAGTCACTGACCTCTCTAGGTTTACCAGTCATTGGACTGCAGCATAGTTAACCCCTTGTGATTTAATTATAGTGAGCATTTTATTAAATTAGAGCCATTACCATTCTCATAACTAAAATTTGCTTTTCTATCTGGGAAAGGAAGTATTTTATAAATGATCGTCAATGTTGCCTAGGTGCATTAGGGTACCAGTCAAACTCAATGACACCACAACGCACAATGTCTTTTTAAAGCATTGCGGTAGCACTTGTTTTTACTGTGTGTTAAAGCAACACATTAGAGTGAATGTAGAGTACTGTTAAGACAGTGATAAGGGCTTTTTTACAATACCAATGTCTATAAACCCATAGGTGCATTATTTTCTATAAGAGCTGAATACTAAGTATTACAGTTTTTAGTTGAATGTTAAATTATGTATACTAATAGGCATTGCTACTAGGTGTGTTTGTTTGCTTAGTATCCAATATCCTGTTCCACAGTGTCACAAAGAGGCTTCACAGGCAGACATAGGGTGATGTGTTTTGTCTGGAGTTGTGAATTAAATATGTTTGCCTTGAAAACTCTGCTTTACAGAAAATAGGTCAAGCTAGATGGAAAGGACCAATGTATTTCTAATTACCTTCTCGTCATTTGGTGCACAGCCAAATAGGGGATCCTTCCTCTAATGGGTGAAAGATTGCTTCATGTTATGTCTTACATTGGACTGGATCATTAAAAGTCCTATTTGCTGGAGTATTGCTACTAATTATTAATAAATCACACAATAGCATAGTTTCTCTGGATGGTATCAAGAGTTAACACCTCCTACTTACAATACTTTAGTTGGATCAGTTGTGTTAATTTCTCCACACTGGACCAGAGTACTTATTCATAGGACATGGACTGTGGCCCATTATAATAAGGAAAGCACTGAAATGAGAAGGGGGAAGATGTGACAGCTTCGGGGACCCCCTCCCACTCTCATGCATAGAACTTGCAGAGCAGCTGTTCCTGAGGACGCAACGATTAGCGGGCTGGTAATAAGGATGCAGCAGCTTGCAGGCATCCAGCGATGGATGTGGGTAATTATAAAGATCCCCTGGGAAAATAATGACACCAGACAGGCACATTTCTGCAAACCGCAGGGGCTTAATTAAAGCAGTGGGGGCATCTTATAATGGGGGGGGCTAAAGATGGGGGGGAAACGACACATATATGAAAGGGACATAAGGTCGATAAGGAATGAAGTGATGGCATCCGCCATCCTCCTGATCTAACATTGTACAGAAATCATAAGTCAAAATTCTGTTGAGAGTTCTGCATTGAATTATCTATTAAATAGTCTATTATATAAAAAAAAGGAAAAATGTGCTTCATGTATTAGCCACAGGCATCCAAAACTGCAGAGATTGCATTTCATTCTTTTTTAAAAGAAGAACCCAGATCTAATTAAAGAAGCAGGGTACTGTTATAAAACAAAGACCTGTTGAAATAGGTTAATATAAACAGCTGTCACCTTTATCTACTTTCCTTGCAGCATCAGAGCATCTAAAACCGCTACCTGTCAACCTTATAAACATTGTGTCTCTAATTTATTAAGATGAATGAATGGCAGCAATGGCAACACAGTCACACTTTGAGAGAGAAGGCTTGACTATAGTTTTCAGTGAAACCACAACACTAGCCTGCTTATATAGCCAAAACTTGTTTCAAACATATTTGAGTGTGTATGCATGTATATATACAGTATACTGATGGTGTCAGCAGAGCAATGGATGGTGTCAGTAGGGCAGAGATTGGTGTCAGTAGTGCAGTGGACTGTGTCAATCGTTTTTATTTTAATTATCTTTTTAAAATTTTTTTTGGCGCCTCGTAAGGGGGCTTTGGTGAAATATCAGGGGTCTAAATGGGAAAATCTGCACCACACAGGGTGATTAGAGTGTACTCAGACACACCCTGTGCGCACGCCTATGCTACAAAGTAAGGAGAAATCTTCTCTTATGCCCTGTACACGCGGTCGAATTTTTTTGAAGGAAAAAGTGCGATCAGATTGTGTTGTCGGAAATTCCGATCGTATGTGGGCTCCGTTGGACTTTTTCCGTCGGAATTTCCGACACACAAAGTTTGAGAGCAGGATATAAAATTTTCCAACAACAAAATCCGATCTTTTAAATTCCAATTGTGTGTACACAAATCTGACGCACAAAGTGCCACGCATGCTCAGAATAAATTAAGAGACGAAAGCTATTGGCTACTGCCCCGTTTATAGTCCCGACGTACGTGTTTTACGTCACCGCGTTCAGAACGATCGGCTTTTCCCACAACTTTGTGCAACCATGTGTATGCAAGACAAGTTTGGCCCAAAATCCGTCGGAAAAAATCAGATGGATTTTGTTGTCGGAATGTCCGATCAATGTCCAATCGTGTGTACAGGGCATTAGACAGTTGTTACCAGAACAGGTATCCTCAATGGATGATTTCCCCTCATTTCCTGCTCCACTGACAACTGTGAGATTTTTGAAATTCACATACTTTTTGTCCCAGTGAAAATTGTAACGTGGACAATTAGAAAGTGGGAATCTACCCAGCAATTAAAAACCATTTCTAAAGCCTCGTACACACGATTGGATTGTTGGCAAACAAAGCGCCAGACTTTTGTCCGAAGGGCGTGTGCCGTGAACTTGCATACAAACGGTACACAATTGTCGGCCAACAAACACGAACGTAGTGACGTACTACGTGGAATTTTAACTCTTGGGCGAAACCCTTTGGCCACCTCCTGCTAATGTGGTGTTTGGTGAGCATTGATTTCGAGCATGCGTGTTTGTACTTTTGTTTTGTGTGATGGTCTTGTCCGTTGTATGCTGAAAATTTACTAGCCTGCCATCCAACATTTGTTAGTGGAAAGTTGGACAACAATTGTCTGATGGAGCGTACTAATGGTCGGATTTTAGGCAAACATTCTGTCATCACACAATTCCCTGCTGCAAATCCGATCATGTGTACGAGCCTTTACTCTATCCAAAACCAGAAAATTTAGTGCATACTCAATGAAAGATAGCAACAACTAAGTCCTGGGGTTAGGAATATTCTATCTTTTTCCTGGTTAATGCAGACAAGTTAGAACATTACAAAGATTAGGGTTGAGGACACATTTATTAAACATATTATAGCTGACAGCTGGAGAAATGGGACCACCCCAATCAGTAAGTCTTTTTTTTTATGCAGAGTCATACATATTTTTTCTGCAATTGTATAGAAGATAAAGGACCATTTTACATGCTAAATTCACTTACTCATCTTACTCTTTCGTTCTGAAAATGATTAGTGAGCTGGTAGTCAGGAGAAAATAATTTATAGTCATTCCTCATCATCTTCAATCTCATCACCGTCTATTCCTAGGCCCAGCTCCAGTCCATCTTATAGAGAACATGCAGTGCGAACACTTCACATGTTTTCACGGTCAGCGGGGGCTTTCAGCACTGCTTCTCCAGTATATTTAGAACAGCTGTAGGTCAGATGATTAATTTTCTCCAGTGCCACTGTTTGTGTATGTCATAACGGGATATGGGACAATATCCAACATGACCTCGCTGCATTGGAACGGCAAAAACCTGGCGTCTAATCATAAGGCATACGAACAGACTCCGACAACATAGGCTTACACTTTATCTGCACAGTATTAAGGGATAGCCACGGGCAATCCTAGTTTAATTCCTATGTAATGAACAGTGGCCTACTGACTGCAGAGCTTTATGGATAGACTGAAATTTTTTATGCTAAACAATTATATAATTGTGGCAAAACGTGCTTGCTCACATTTTTGAGTGGATCAAAGCGCTTCTTCAAAAATTGGGGTTGTGCACAGTGGCCTAGAAGTAAAGTCTCAGCAGCTGCAGCTGTCATCAGCTATAAAAGGTACAAAACCATTCGTACTGCAAACACCTGTTTCTTCGAGACTACAGTTTCTATCACTACCTCCATCTTGCAAAAGAGGCAAGCTGGAAACATCTGTGACCTCATCCACAGAAAAGTCAATGTCTAAATTCTATGAGGTTTTCATAGTGCTGTATTTCATAGTGCTGCATCTCAATGGCTATGAAGGCAGATGAAGCTGAAAGATCCGTGACCTATTGTTGGGGTAGAGCAACTGGTGGTATTATACAGTACTGTGCAAAAGTTTTAGGTAGGTGTCAAAAAATAGTGTAAATTAACTACTTCCAGTCTGCCCACTGCCTATAAATGGCAGACGGGAAGCAGCGTCGATGAGGGTTAACGTCATACCTCCCAACATTTTGAGATGGGAATGAGGGACACCTATTAACAAAAGCATGTACTAGGCATAGGACACACACCCTGCCACGCCCCCTTAACCACTTACCTACTGGGCACTGTCACTCCCTTCCTGCCTAGGCCAATTTTCAGCTTTCAAGAGAAAAAAGGGGGGGTGGGACAAGGCAGCCCGTGGATTGCCAACAAAAGGGGAGAAGCTACAACGTGATGAGATCAATAGCAAAAAACTTTATTGAGAAAATACGATAAAAATAGAAAAAGAGGGGGGATCCCACAGATGTGGAAATTAGCCACACAGGTGGGGTCCGTGCCTCCGCAGCTTTCAGTGCTGTCACTCTTTGAATGATATTTTTTTTTTTTTTTTTAACAAAGTTTTTTATTGAGCATATTGACATCACATTCTTTAACCAATAGGTTGTTATACATCACATTAAAGATATCACGTTATCTCTACACACAAAACATATCATGTTTCCCTTTTTAATAGATCTTCCTGTTAATGGTAGAGATCTCTTTACTTCATTCAACCTGAGTGTTTGCTCTCTTTTTTTTTTTTTATATTTTATTTTATTACAGAAACACTCAAATAAAAGAGCGTCAAAACAGTCGACATGAACCATTGCAACTTAGTTTTAACTAAAAAAAACCCCGCCCAGATGAATTCCCTCCCCTCCCTTCCCTCCCTCCTTCATTATTAATCTGCTCATAACATTGTATGCATCCTTTCTTTCCTTGTCAAAAGAAGTTTATTGAGTATACAATGTTATAAAGATACATAAAGTAAGTTTACAAGGATCTATAAAGTAAGCTCATTGTTTTACAGTAGGGTTTATATAGGTAAATATCATGAAATTTCAAATATTAAACATTGGGTTCACGTAAACCTAAATTAAAGATATATATCATTTCCTTAGTTACTTTTGTAGGTATTTAAATGATTTATACCTACTATACATATTGTTTACAAGTAGAGTGTATATAGGTCAAATAAATTCTGATAATGAGCTTTAATTGTAAGGTGGAGAAAAGGAAAGAGAAAGAAGAAAAAGGGTTGAAAGGTAGAGGTATGGTCCACAAGGTTGTCCCGCTCGTCAGTTTATTATTCTTTTTAGTTCTCTTTGAAGCCTTAGAATGGGTGTCTCTGTAAGTCATTTAATCTGTTACCATGGCAACAGGACAGAGTCATTGAAGTTTGACAGGAACTGTTGTTTTATCCAAGGATGCCAAAGTTTTTCAAATTTTGGAATTTGATTTTGATCCATGGCTACCATCTTAGCATGGGACATTGTATTATTCATTCTGTGAATTGTTTCTGCTAGTACCAATGTAGGAGATTTCCATGCCTTGGCCACTGTTTGTTTTGCAGTCGTTATTAGTTGGATCATAAGTTTGAATTGAGAGAGTGTTAACCATTCCGGTTTTAGATTAAGTAAAGTTAAATATGGATCTGGTTGTATTATTTTTTTAAATATTTTAGATGCAATCACGAAGACTTCCTTCCAGAAGGTTTGGATTACTGGGCACGTCCACCATATGTGTAAATATGTGCCTATTTCTGGCCATCCTCGAAAACAAAGAGCTGAGGTATTAGGTGAATATTTTGCCACTCTAGCGGGTACATGGTACCAGCGAGTTAGGACTTTATAATTTGTCTCCAGTGCTAAGATGTTGGGTGAAGATGACTTAGATGTGAGCCATATGTTAGACCAGTCCGTGTCTTCTAAAGTTCGTCCCAGGTCCTCCTCCCACCTCTGAACGTAAGAGGGTCTATTAAGATTTGCTACTCCATATAATTGATTATAAAGTGATGAAATTGTACCTTTAGCAAATGGATCTTTTGTACAGATTGATTCAAAAATGGATAATTGGGATAATGGTGTATCCCCCTTTAGGAATGGTGTATAGAAATTTTTGATTTGGAGATATCTAAATATCTCAGAGTTTGGTAGATCATATTTTTCTCTAAGCGATGGGAATGAAAGGAATGATTTAGATGCTATGAAGTCATTTAGTGTCTGAATGCCTGATGTTGTCTAAGCTTTAAAAGAATTTGGGTAGATCCATGCCGGATAAAGGTCCGGATTTCTGATAAAAGAAAGGAGAGGATTGTGTGGAGATTGTAACTGATATTTGGTTTTTAGTTTATCCCAGAGAGATAAGAAGTGTTTAGTTATGGGATTATGAATTTTAAAGCGGTCTTTAGGATCAAGCCATAATAAATTTGATATTAATAGAGGGTCATTTTCTGAAGCCTCTATAAATACCCATAATGGGATTTCCTGTTTTGCATGGTATTTGGACAGACTGGCCAAATGTGCTGCTCTGTAGTAGTTAGTAAAATTAGGGTATCCCAGGCCTCCTTTATTTTTGGGAAGATGTAGTGTGTGTGTAGGTATACGTGGTTTACAAGAGCCCCATATAAACGAAGTTGCTCTTTTTTGTACTATTCTCAAAAAATAGGAAGGAATTGGAATAGGGAGGACTCTGAATAGATAAAGCAATTTGGGTAGAATAGTCATTTTGATTGCATTAATCTTCCCTATCCAGGATAAAGGAAGTTGCGACCATTGTTTTATTAGATTTGTGATCTGTCTTAATACAGGAGGATAATTGGTTGAGAATAAGTCAGAATGAGATGCTGTTAAATGAATTCCAAGATATGGGATTGATTTTTCTGCCCATGTGAATGGGAGTGCAGCCCTAGCCGGGATCAATTCCATGTTTGTGAGTGAAATATTAAGCACTAGGCATTTCTTAGGATTAATCATAAGGCCGGATAGGGCTGCAAATCCATCAAGAGCTGGTATTGAGTTAGGACCAGAGACCTGTGGTGATGATAGAAAAAGTAATATATCGTCTGCAAATATACATCATTTGTGTGTAATACCTCCTACTTCAATGCCAGTTATAGTTTGGTTTGTTCTGATGTATTGGGCCATGGGTTCGCGTATAAGGGCAAATAATAAGGGAGATAATGGGCAACCCTGTCGGGTACCTCTTTCGATACTAAAGGCTTCAGATTTGTATCCAGCATATTTTATATAGGCTTTGGGTTTATTATATAATGCTTTGATCCATGTTAAAAAGTGGGGTCCAAAACCCCATTTTTGTAATGAATATTGCATATATTGCCAGGATACTGTGTCTAATGCCCTCTTAATATCGAGAGATAGAAAACATAATGGGATTTTCCGTTTTTTAGCAATATGTGCCAATAACACTACCCTGCGTATATTATCGCCTGCCTGTCTATTTGGCATGAAGCCTACTTGATCTCTATGTATTAATTTTCCTATAATGCTATTGAGGCGTTTTGCTATTATTTTTGCTAATAATTTAAAGGGGTTGTAAAGGTAAAAATTTTTTCACCTTAATGCATTCTATGCATTAAGGTGAAAAAACTTCTGACAGAACCGCCGCCCCCAGGCCCCCCGTTTTACTTACCTGACGCCTCGAAAGTCAGCTTCGCGTTCCCGACATCTGTTCCTCCGCTCACCTTGGCCGCTGATTGGCTGCAGTGGATGGATTGAAAGCAGCGCAGCCATTGGCTCGCGCTGCTGTCAATCACATCCGATGACGCGGCGCGCCGGGGGGCGGGGCCGAGTGATACAGCGAGCGGCTATAGCCGCCGGCTGTATCACGGGAGCGCGCCCGCAAGCACTCACCACCGTGCGAGGGAGCTCGCATTAAGGTGGTGAATGCTTGCGGGGAGGAGCTGAAACAGCCGCCGAGGGACCCCAGAAGACGAGGTTCGGGGCCACTCTGTGCAGAACGAGCTGCACAGTGAAGGTAAGTATAACATGTTTGTTATTTTAAAAAAAAAAAAAAACACCTTTACAAACGCTTTAATATTGAGGTTTAACAGAGAGATAGGCCGATAATTCACACAGGAAGTATCATCAGAAAGGGGTTTTGGGATCATACAAACAATTGCCATTAGTGTTTCTTGCCGAAAAGAATGTCCATCTAGAAGTTTGTTAAAAGTTTCAGTGAGAATGGGAGAGAGTATTTCTGAGAATGTTTTATAGTATAAAGCCGAGTAGCCATCTGGGCCTGGTCTTTTGTTAAGTTTTAGGTCTTTTATGGCGTTAGCAACTTCATCTATAGTTATAGGCTCATCCAAACTGCTTTTTTGATTCTGAGATAACTCAGGTAAGGTTATTTTTGAGAAGAAGGATTCAGCCTCTGTAGGATTAAATTCATTGTTTGTCTTGTATAAAGTTGCAAGATGTGAGTGAAATTTATGGACTATTTTAACTGGATTACAAGTGTAAACATTTTTTGATAATTTCAAACGTATTGGTTTGAAAGATTTGTTAGTTGAATTTAATGCCCGAGCCGAATATGTACCTGGTTTGTTTGTATTCATGTAGAAATTGTGTTTGGAGCGTTTGAGGGATTTATCAACTGACTCAGTGAGAAATAGATCGTATTCCAATCTAGATTTTTCCAGATGAGATTTTGTACTCTGGGATGGATTATCTTGAAATGATATGTAGGCTGCATTAAAATTGAGTTCTAGTTTTTTTGCTAGATTTTTGCGTTCCCGTTTAAATAGTGCCATTTGTCTTTGTATTGTACCACGCAAGACAGGCTTATGAGCTTCCCACAGTGTTATTGGGGAGATGTCTGTTGTATTATTAATTGATATGTATTCCTTTAAAGCTTGTTCAATGGCCATCTGATGTAGTGGGTGTTTGAGCATTATGTCCGGTAAGTACCACGTTGGGTCATGCGCTTTGGGTATGGCTGAGGCTATAGTAGTGTATACTGCATTATGGTCAGACCACGGAATCGGAATTATATCTGATGCAATAATTTCTGGTATCATTCCTATTGTTAGAAAAATATGATCTATTCTGGTGAAGGTTTGATGAGGGTGCGAGAAATAAGTGAATTTCTTTTTCATTGGGTTACTTTCTCTCCATGAATCTACCAGATTGTATTTGGAAAGAAGTTGAGAAAAAAGTAATCTAGAGGTTATTTTGGATGGTGTAGAGGTGATTTATCTAGAAATGGGAGGAGGACCTGGTTCGAATCCCCACACATTATCACTGTTCCTATTTTGTGTGTATTAATCACTTGTAATATATGTGAGAGGAATGGTGTAGGTTGTTTGTTTGGAGCGTAGTAGGAAATCACCGTGATTGCTGTATCCATTATATAACCCATGAGTATCAGGTATCTACCTTCTGGGTCTTTAATTTCTGATGATAAGGTGAATGGTGTGGATCGGTGAAATGCAATTAGAGTTCCCCTTTGCTTGGTACAGGCAGAAGCCGTGTAAATTTGTTGATAAAAAGGAGAAATATATTTTGGAGTAGAATCTTTGGTGAAGTGTGTTTCTTGGAGGCATACTATGTGAGCCTTCTTGTTATGGAAAGTACGGAAGGCTTTGGTCCTTTTTTGAGGGACATTTATTCCCTGAACATTCAGGGAAAGTATATTCAGTGGTGCCATGGCAATAGATCAAATAGTTTTGACTTACTTTTTGTTATGCAGAGCTGACTGCGCAGATCAACCTGTGTGGACTGAAGAGATGAATAGATAGAAAAGAAACCAGTGAATTCTGGAGTAAAGAGTAAACAAAAAACATATGAGATTAGATGATACATTGTATAAATTATTTTTTGCAAGTAATCACAATTTACCCATGAAAGAGAATAAATATCTCTCTCAGGGGAATAAGTGCCTTCGTCACACTCCCACATAATATGGTTGGGAGAATGAGGAGGGCTAATGGGGGTACACGGATCTTCCGCTTACAGGAGAGAAGTGCTATGTCAAAAGACATCAAAATGATGTTTCATTAATTGGAGTGCAGAATATCGTTTTTGTTGAAATTATTTATTCCGGGTGGTTGTATATGGTTAGTCTTGCCCTAGGCTAAATAATTCAGTTAGAAAGGTACTGTTAATAACTTTGGTATTGATGAAGATAGTTTGAATTATTTTGGGATTTTAACCCTTTTAGAGTAAACAATTACATATTTTATTCATATGCAACTGTTTAGATATGTTAACTCATAAAATTGAGGTTGTATTGCTTCAGATTAGAATAAACAAAAACATAGTTCTAGGAACTAGTTAGGTAATAATATATTTGTTTTAAGAAAAGAAAGAAAAAGCTTCCATTACTTCTGGATTATTGAACATATTTGTCCTAAAAGGTAATAAATCTATTGTTATTACCTGATAATATATAACTGAACATGAATTTCCTTATTTCACTTATATATTCTAAGGCTATATGAATCAGAAGTAATAAGAAATATAACTGGAATGTAACATGATCCCACACAGTGTGTGACTATCAGAATGCAGTTACATTCAGTTATAAATATAGGTTTTTTATAGAGAACCATCTCTTAGTATAATAAATGAAGAGATATTAGGAATTAGGATGTCAGTCCATTGAATCTTCTTGGTCCATGGATGATGTGGCATAACGGCCTCTTTTGTGAGAATGATGATTCCCATTTTGTTCTGAAATTTTCTGGGTGCTGCCTGAAGGTGAAGATGATGCCATTCTTCTGCGTGTGGGAGAGTTGCTGCTTGTGGGTTCTGTCAGATTTAATTTTAAAAGGGTTTGTTGTAGTTCATCTGCTGATCTGCTTCTGTAAATTGTACCTTGGTAGTTAAATCTGACTGAAAAGGGGAAGCCCCATTGATACATAATGTTGTGGCGTTGCAGTTCCATTAGTTGGGGTTTCATGGATCGTCTTTTAGTAATAGTAAGTTGGGATAGGTCAGCAAAAATTTGATAATTGTGTCCTTGAAAATTAAGTTCCTTTTTTTCTCTTGCAGCAATTAGTATTTGTTCTTTCGTTCTGTAATAATGAAATTTTGTGATTATATCACGTGGGGGTCCATCTTTCTTTTTGGCTGTGAGGGCTCTGTGTACTCTGTCCAGTTCTAAACGTTCAATAGGGATATCTGGCTTTAGTTCTTGTAATAGAGCAGTAATAGTAGATTGCAGATCTGTCACAGTTTCAGGTATTCCCCTTATGCGCAAGTTTGAACGTCTGGCTCTATTTTCGTAATCTTCAAGCTTAGTTTGAAGTATTAAATTCTCTTCTTTTAATTGTTCCAATTCTGTTATATTTACTTGGGTTGTAATTTCAATTTCATCCATTTTTATTTCTAGGGCTGCGGTGCGGTTTCCCAGCTCTCTTATTTCTTTGGTTAGGCTTTTTGTTATTTGGTCTGAGGTTTGTTTTAAAGCCTTATGAAGCATCTTTTCAATTTGTAATAATATTACTGGGGATACTGAGGAGGCTTGTGGAGAAGTTTGTGAGAGGATTTGTTCTGTATCTGACTCAAATGGAGAGTCTTGCTGTGACATTTTCTGTCTGTGAGAGCGCCCTGATGCTGTATCTTGTGAGGTGACTGGAGCTGCTTCAGCTGCAGTGAGTGCCTGTGAGCTCTTTGTGAGGTGATTTTTATTTCTGCCACGGTTTCCTCCCAGTACCATATTTCCTGCCCAAACTTTCACAGTTTATTCCCTAGGGCAAAAAGGTTCAAATGGATACCTTTTGAGCCTGCAGGCTCCGCTTTGTCCTTCTCTTCTCTCCTCAGCGGTGTGGAGCTCTAACAATGCATGTCTGCTCCGCTAGGCTCCGCCTCCTGCCCCCCCCGCATCCTTTCTTTCAACACACTACCGTTTAGCTTCATCATTGCCTACATTCTTTCATCTCTACTGCTCCCCTCCTCTTCTGCCGTTAAAGTATTTGTGGACTCAGTCCACCTGTACCACACTTTCTTAAATTTTTTGGGGGCTCCTCTCGCCTCATATGTCGTTTTATATAGAAGTATATCAGCATTTATTATTTTTATCTACATTCCCAAGGTGAGTTGTTCATCATGAATCCATCTTCGAGCAATCAGTTTTCTCATGCCAAAATAGAGAAGTCTGAGAAACAATTTTGTATTCACATTAAGCTCTTCTTGATCAAAAACCCCCAACAGACACCTCATAGGAGAACATATGTTTGGAAGATCAAAGTGGTCAGATATGAACTCGGTCAGCTGGGACCATAATGGTCTTATCTTAGGACAATCCCACACCATGTGGAGAAAAGTTCCCTCATTTCCCCAACACTTATGACACTCTGGATTGTCCCTTCTATGCATTTTAAATAATCTGGCTGGAGTGTAGTACGTCTGGTGTAAATATCGAAGCTGAATCATTCTGTCCGTGGAGGAGATCACCGATATCAGATATGTATCAAGCACCTTCTGCCACAATTCCTCAGTCATTTCCGGTGTAAAAGCCGTCCATCTAGCTCTGGTCCTAGCAGTCAGGTCAGGGCCTCCCAATCCAATCTCCTTGTAGTATCTAGATATACGCTTAGTTGGTTCCGGGTCGATTAGAACCCTTTCCAAGGCTGTGTTCTGTACCCTCACCTCCCCTCTCCCGAACTGAGGTGTCGCTGCATGTTGCAGTTGGGTATATCTGAACTGCCAGGTCCTAGGTACACCAAACTGCTCCCTTAGTTGTGCAAAAGATGTTAGCTTACCATCCTGGTATATATGATGAAGATATTTTATCCCGTATTTGGCCCATCTATGCCCATCCTCTATTTTGCAAAACTCTTTTAGGGACTTGTTGTACCAGAGAGGACAATTAGGTGACAACCACAAAGGGTCATCCATTATTCTCTGCGCACATAGGTGAAACACCCTACCTGGTAGTGCCATAACAGATCCCACTCCTCTCCCTGGTATCTCTTTTCTAAACAGCATATTTAGTAGTGTTTCTTGAGATGTGGCCACAGCCGCTTCCATTAGAGTAGTGGCATTAGGGATCTGGGGGAAGCACCGCCAATGCAAGAATGTCATTTGGGACGCAAAAAAATAGGATCTCATATCCGGCATAGCCAACCCCCCTCGAGTTATTGGTAACTTCAGAATTGCTAGAGATATCCTGGGGGCCTTGGATCCCCACAAGAAATCCACCACAATGGAGTCTATGTGTTTGAACATTTTCACCGAGACATATACAGGCGAATTCGAGAGAACGTACAGCAACTTTAGAAGGAAAATCATTTTAAATAAGTTTATGCGGTCCATCACTGTCAATGGCATAGTCCTCCACCTCCATACCCTCTCCCGAAAAGCCTCCACTACCGGTCTCAGATTGAGGTCCAGGTACCCCGAAATGGGAAGTTGAATCAGAATTCCCAGATATTTAAATGATTGGGACAGTTGAATGGGAGAATCCGCCGGAATCGTTACTGTGTCATCAATAGGAAACAGGGACGATTTGCTCCAATTGATACGGAAACCAGAGTGGTCTCCAAACTCCTGTATCAACCGAAAAGCCGTGGATAACGATGCCCCCGGATCCTGCAGATACAGGAGCATATCATCAGCATAAAGGGAAACTCATTCCTCAATCCCCCCACCCTAAGTCCATTCATGTGAGGAGTATCCCTTAGTTTTGCCTCCAGGGGTTCTATGGCCAAAGCAAAAAGAAGGGGGGACAATGGGCACCCCTGTCTGGTCCCCCGGAGTACAGGGAAGGGCTCAGATATAATTCCGTTTACCCTCACCCTGATCAATGGGTCAGTGTATAACAGCTTCACCCAAGATATAAATGTAGGCCCAAATCCCAATATCTCCAGGAGACCAAACAGATAGCCCTACTCCACCGAATCAAAGGCCTTCTTGGTGTCCAAAGAGGCCACCACTCTCTCCCCAGAATTGTCATGTTTAGTCTGTAGGTTAATGAATAGTCTTCTAACATTCATTTGTGCACATCGCCCCTTTATAAAACCCGTCTGATCCGGGTTAACTAGTTTCAGGATTACCGATTGTAGTCTCCCCGCCAAGACTTTCGCTAGAATTTTGGTGTCAACATTCATCAATGAGATGGGTCTAGAGGATTCACATTCTTTAGGATCTTTTCCCCCTTTGTGTATTAAGACCACCAGAGCCTCTCTCATAGAGGGGGGAAGCCTCCCCTCCCTCCTAGCAGTCGGAAACACTCGTAGTAGTCAGGGCGCTAGTCCACCACTAAAGGTAGTATAGCATTCCGAGGGTATACCCTCCAGGCCCGGAGATTTTCTAGGGGGAAAAGAGGCTATCGCCCCCTCAACCTCCTCCACAGTTATGTCAGCTTCCAGTTCATCACGATCCACATTTGTTAATCTAGGAAGGTCAAAATCATTCAGATAATTTTCTAGAGCGGTACCTCCCGGTGGGATGCATGACTTATACAGTTCTTTGTAAAACTGGGTAAAGACCTCTGAATTACTCACCTCCACCCCACCTTGGTCATATATACTCATTATACATATGGGTACGTATTCTGGCCGTGCCAAATAAGCTAACAGTCTACTATTTTTGTCTCCAAATTCAAAAATACGTCTACGCTGCGCAAGTCTAAGTTTGGTAGTCTGGTCAGTTAATATTTCCTTATATGCCTGCGTCTTATCCTGTAGAGTGCGCAATCCCTCCCTAGTCGGTCGCTTAACGTAGTCTGCCTCTGCCAGAGACACCTCTCACTCCCTTTCCAGTATTGAAGAGGCCAGTTGCTTCTTGAAGCCACTCACCTCCATCATAAACACCCCTCGTAAAGTGGCCTTGAATGCTTCAGATTTTATTAGGTCAGAACCAGCGTCCCTGTTTTCTTTCCAGAACAACTGAATAGTCTCAGTACATTTAATTTTAACATATTCCTCCTGCAACCAGCTAGCCTCCATCCTCCAATGCCTGATTCCCTGTCTCTGTCCCACTACAATATCTACTAGTATAGGTGAGTGGTCCGAGTGCACTCTAGGTAGGTACCTCGTCCCAGTCACCATTTGCAATCCCTCAGGTTCAACCAACACAGTGTCTATCCTTGACAGTGTTTTATGCGTCTCAGAGTAACAAGAATATTTCCTAATCTCTGGGTGTCTCGCCCGCCATGCATCACAGAAGCCGTTAACTGACAGCCACTTCGCCAGTGGTGCTGGCGTCCCTGGTGGCGCATCCAACTTATCCATTGTCGGATCCGCGACCGCGTTCAGGTCTCCCAAAATGAAAATCCTCCCTTCCACTATCTCATAAGCCGCTTGGAGCATGTCATTCAAATGAGACAAGGAGAAGGGAGGCGGGACATACAAATGCACAAAGGTCATAAATCTATTATGAACTTTTATCACTAGGACAACATATCTTCCCTTTATATCCATTTTAATTGCATGAATACATATGAGTAGAGACTTAGCTACTAGTGTGGACACTCCTCTAGCATATGAGGAATAACTTGCATGATATGCCCCAGCAATATGCGCCCTTTTTAGAGAGAGAGTCCTGGAGCCCTGCAGATGTGTTTCCTGTAACAGAATTAGATGAGGTTTACATTTTTTTAGATAATCAAAAAACAGTGATCTTTTAAATTTTGAGTTAAGGCCTCTGACGTTCCAAGAGATCCCTCTAAGGTTCACAGCCATAGTATATAAAACCAGAAACTTCTCCCGTCCCCACACTCCTAACTCTTTGGTAAGGTATCTTCCAGGGCTCCACCACTCCCCCTCCCTGCCCTGTGGGGCAGCAACATAGAAGGCAAACAACAAGTATTGGAAATGAGCTTGAAATCATGAGCATACATAAAGCAGAATGATAATTATCCCCCTATCCCCCCCCTCCTCTCCCCTTGCCCCCCTCCCCCCACCCCGTACCCGCCCCCAACTTGCAAGGCACTTAATTCCCAAAACCTTAACCCAAAAGAGGTTATAACGGATGTGAGACTTCAAAAAAAGTCACACAGGCTCCAGCACTGCAAGGAGTAAGTTTAAGTTTGAGAGAAAAAAAACAAGAAAAAGAGAAATAAAAAACACACACAAGACAACGAGAAAAAAAAAGTGTGTAAAGAGGAGAGGAAAAAACTCCTGTTCCACTCCTCAAGTGTCAAATAGAAGAAAAAAACCTTTGCTCCGAAAGGAGAAAAAAAAACCCCCTTCAGATTCCTTCAGTGTTACAATTACATTTGAGCAGTTCAAAGTAGAAAGCATAATCCCTCTGTAGCTCACCGGACTGCCAAGTGCATAAGTCCACATCATACATCACTAGCCAGTTCATCCTGAAATTATGTAGAATGGTTTAGGGGAGAAAGGGTGGTAAAAGAGCAGTTCAGCATCCGCCAGATTTCCTCCCCTGACATCCCTCATCCCCCAGAATCTCCTCTATCTGTAAGTATGGATTTAAGGTGGTCTTGGAGAACTCCCTCCTCTTGGTCGTCCCCTGGCATCCAGCCAGTCAGAAGCCTCCGTGGGGGTGGTAAAAAAATGCGACTTGCCATTATCCACAATGCGTCGTTTTGCTAGGTATACCATACTGTAGATCAGGTTCAGTTCTCTAAGCCGTTTCTTTATCTGATAAAATGAAGCCCTCTGCTTTTGCGTGGTGGCAGAGAAATCAGGATAAATAGATATCCGATAATTATTACACTTCAGCTCAGGGCCTGTCCTGGCTCCTTTCAGGATATTTTCTCTGTCTCTAAAGTGCAAAATCTTTGCTATCATGGGTCTGGGAATTGCTCCCTTTGGAGGGGGTTTACCTGGTACTCGATGTGCCCTCTCTATGGCAAACATAGCAGTGAAAGTTCCAGGGGCCATATTCACTTTCAGCCAGTCCTCCAAAAATTCTTCAGGATGGCTACCTTCCACTCCTTCCGGGAACCCCACCAGCCTTATGTTATTTCTTCTCATGCAGTCCTCCATGTCGGCCATTTTAAGAGTATGCTCAGAAAGGGTCTTTTTAATTACTTGGTTGTCAGTGCTCATAGGTCTAACAGTGTCCTCCAAAGCAACAATGCGGTGATCAGTAGCCTGGGCCTTTTCTCTAAGCTTCTGCATATCGTGCTTCATAAAGGAGAATTCCATTTGTAGTTCCCCAAAATGATCCAGCAGCTTAGTTTGACACCCCTATATGGCAGCCATTATTTGTTTAAGGGACGGTTCCTCTTCTTCCTCCAAGGCCCTGTCTGCACCATGCATGAGCACATCTCCTCTGTCTAGTGATCTCCCCCTGCGTAGAGTGCGATCTCTCTGCACTCTGGGACTCACCCGACCGGAGGAAGCAGGCATCTGTCTTTCTGTGTCCTCATGCTGCTGGAGCGGCGGCCATTCCTCATCCTCCTCTCTCTCCGACGCAGCGGTGCCATCTTGAAAGCCCCAGGCATAACGGGCCAGTCTCTCCCCGGGCGTTTTTGGCCAATTAAGGCCCGTATTTCACCATCCCCTGAGGCTCTCCGGACGGTCCTCCACTCATGCCCCAGCAGTCCAGGGCAAAAACGGCGACTTTTGCTCACAGGATTGGGTCAGGATTTGGAATCTGCAGGGAGAGCTCCTCTCAAGATGTCCTTACATGCTGCGCGCTGGCTCCGCCCCTTTGAATGATAATTACGCGGTCATGCAACACTGTACCCATATGAGATTTTTATATTTTCACACAAATAGAGCTTTCTTTTGGTGGTATTCAATTACCACTGTTTTTTTTTTATTTTTTGCTATACAAACGAACGACTAAAAATTTTGAAAAAAAACAACATATTTTTTATAGTTTTTAAAAAATTATGCAAACAGGTAATTTTTCTGCTTCATTGATGTGCACTGATGGGCACTGTTGAGGCTGCACTAATGGGCGGCACTGATAGGTGGCATTGATAGGCAGCACTGATAGTTGGCACTGATGAGAGGCACTGACTGGCAGCACTGGTGGGCACTGTTCGAACTGCACTGATAATCAGTGCCCTGATCATCAGGGTACATGTCCCTTTGACACAAGCTGGTTATCGGCTCTCCTTTTCTCTCTTCAGTGTGAGGGAAGAAAAGACAATAACTGGCTTGTTTACTTCCATGATCAGCTGTCATTGGACACAGCTGATCACGTGCTAAAGGGCTGCTGTGATTGGCCCTTTACCCCAATCTGTGATCAGCTGAGTCCGAAGGCCTCAGTGATCACAGAGCATGCTGTCTGCGGTGCCATATACAGTATACCCTTTTGGCAAATAAAGCCCATGCTGTAGCTGTCTTTCAGCTACAGTGCGGGCAGAAAGTGGATAAAGGAGAATTATACAAAAAAAAAAGTTAAACAGTGCTTTCTTTTACCACTACTATTCCTTTATATTGGCTTTTGAAATTTTACAAATGCAGCAATTTAGAAATTGAATAAAAGGTTTAGCGCTGGGAAACACTTTTTGAAAGATAAAAAGTGCATTTTATATACAACTACATATATCAGACCAAAATGAGGGACAAATAAGGAGGAAAGAGGGACAGAGGGACTTTGTTCAA
The DNA here is from genome assembly GCF_042186555.1 of Aquarana catesbeiana. Taxonomy (NCBI): domain Eukaryota; kingdom Metazoa; phylum Chordata; class Amphibia; order Anura; family Ranidae; genus Aquarana; species Aquarana catesbeiana. The sequence goes on along the minus strand of NC_133336.1, from coordinate 106,545,830 downwards.
AATCAGGGACAGTCCCTCGAAATCAGGGACAGTTGGGACCTATGGTTATCGTACCCGTACATCACGTCGCATCGGCGGCTCACAGAGCGTGCACCTGGCAGTCGGTATGTCACCCTGGGACGGCGGATCACATTACTGCTGTGTTTGGATGATAGACAGTTGTTTTACCATGTGATTACTGTGTCCATTCACAGCGATCACATAGTAAACAATGGAAAGTGAAAGTAAAGGTCGGTTCTCTCTGCTCTCACTGTGAGAGGAGAGAGGACCGATACTGCAGCCTGTGAGAGTACAGCAGCCTGACAGATGGCATGTACACTCATAAACGACAGTGCTAGCCTGCCCCAGTGTCCATGATTACTGCCCCAGTGTCCCTGTTCACTGCCCCCCAGAATGTAATAAAAAATGCAGCCAGCCCTGTCACCTGTCCCAGTGCTCATAAAAACACCATAATACACCATACCATGTCCTGATCGCAGCCATACCAATGTCCTGATCACCACCATACCAGTACCATGATCACTGCCATTTGCCATACCAGCATCCTGATCACCGCCATACACCATAACAGTGCCCTGATCACCGCCATGCCAGTGCCCTGATCACCAGCATACGCTATACCAGTGCCCTGATCATTGCCATACACCATACAGGTGCGGTGATCACTGCCATACCCCATATCAACATCCTGATCACTCCCATAACCCATATCAGCGTTCTGATCACCCAATATGCCATATCAGTATCCTGATCACTATCATACCCCATACCAGCCTCCTTATTAGGGATGAGCTTCGTGTTCGAGTCGAACCCATGTTCGACTCGAACATCGGCTGTTCGATCGTTCGCCGAATTGCGAACGATATGGGCCGTTCGCGCCAAATTCGTGTGGCCAAGGAGGCTTTGGCCAATTATGGCTCAGGGGATTTAGTACACGCCCCACACTATATAAGGCCGCCTGCACGGCGGCCCTGTGCAGTGTGTTCCGGTGTGCTTAGAGAGAGAGAGAGACAGTGTCATTTCATTTGAGTTAGCTAGATTAGGCAGGACAGTCAGTCAGTTAGCTGCACTTAAAGTGTATTGTGTATATATATGCATCCCAGGTGTTGCATATATATATATACACTGTATTCAGTTTAGCTAGATCCGTTCCTGTTATCTTCTAGACTATTTACATTTAGTGCAGTGCGTCCTGCTCACAGTGTTCAGCTAGATCCGTTCCTGTTATATTCCTACTGACAGGCAGGCTTGTCTTGTTACAGTATTTTGAAGAAAATTACTGGTGTTCTTTTGATCCTATTAGTACCACAGTCAGGCAGCTAGACTATTTACATTTAGTGCAGTGCGTCCTGCTCACAGTGTTCAGCTAGATCCGTTCCTGTTATCTTCTTACTGACAGGCAGGCTTGTCTTGTTACAGTATTTTAAAGAAAATTACTGGTGTTCTTTTGATCCTATTAGTACCACAGTCAGGCAGCTAGACTATTTACAGTTAGTGCAGTGCGTCCTGCCCACAGTGTTCTGCTAAACCTACAAGTAAGTGGGGTGCGTCCTGCTCACAGTGTTCAGCTAAACCTACAAGTTAGTGGGGTGCGTCCACCTCACAGTGTTCAGCTAAACCTACAAGCTAGTGGGGTGCGTCCTGCTCACAGTGTTCAGCTAGATCCGTTTCTGTTATCTTCTTACTGACAGGCAGGCTTGTCTTGTTACAGTAAATACAGCTACCTGAAGAAAATTGCTGGTGTTCTTTTGATCCTATTAGTACCACAGTCAGGCAGCTAGACTATTTACAGTTAGTGCAGTGCGTCCTGCTCACAGTGTTCTGCTAAACCTACAAGTTAGTGGGGTGCGTCCTGCTCACAGTGTTCAGCTAAACCTACAAGTTAGTGGGGTGCGTCCACCTCACAGTGTTCAGCTAAACCTACAAGCTAGTGGGGTGCGTCCTGCTCACAGTGTTCAGCTAGATCCGTTCCTGTTATCTTCTTACTGACAGGCAGGCTTGTCTTGTTACAGTAAATACATCTACCTGAAGAAAATTGCTGGTGTTCTTTTGATCCTATTAGTACCACAGTCAGGCAGCTAGACTATTTACAGTTAGTGCAGTGCGTCCTGCTCACAGTGTTCTGCTAAACCTACAAGTTAGTGGGGTGCGTCCTGCTCACAGTGTTCAGCTAAACCTACAAGTTAGTGGGGTGCGTCCACCTCACAGTGTTCAGCTAAACCTACAAGCTAGTGGGGTGCGTCCTGCTCACAGTGTTCAGCTAGATCCGTTCCTGTTATCTTCTTACTGACAGGCAGGCTTGTCTTGTTACAGTAAATACAGCTACCTGAAGAAAATTGCTGGTGTTCTTTTGATCCTATTAGTACCACAGTCAGGCAGCTAGACTATTTACAGTTAGTGCAGTGCGTCCTGCTCACAGTGTTCTGCTAAACCTACAAGTTAGTGGGGTGCGTCCTGCTCACAGTGTTCAGCTAAACCTACAAGTTAGTGGGGTGCGTCCACCTCACAGTGTTCAGCTAAACCTACAAGCTAGTGGGGTGCGTCCTGCTCACAGTGTTCAGCTAGATCCGTTCCTGTTATCTTCTTACTGACAGGCAGGCTTGTCTTGTTACAGAATTTTAAAGAAAATTGCTGGTGTTCTTTTGATCCTATTAGTACCACAGTCAGGCAGCTAGACTATTTACAGTTAGTGCAGTGCGTCCTGCTCACAGTGTTCTGCTAAACCTACAACTTAGTGGGGTGCGTCCTGCTCACAGTGTTCAGCTAAACCTACAAGTTAGTGGGGTGCGTCCACCTCACAGTGTTCAGCTAAACCTACAAGCTAGTGGGGTGCGTCCTGCTCACAGTGTTCAGCTAGATCCGTTCCTGTTATCTTCTTACTGACAGGCAGGCTTGTCTTGTTACAATATTTTAAAGAAAATTACTGATGTTCTTTTGATCCTATTAGTACCACAGTCAGGCAGCTAGACTATTTACAGTTAGTGCAGTGCGTCCTGCTCACAGTGTTCTGCTAAACCTACAAGTTAGTGGGGTGCGTCCTGCTCACAGTGTTCAGCTAAACCTACAAGTTAGTGGGGTGCATCCACCTCACAGTGTTCAGCTAAACCTACAAGCTAGTGGGGTGCGTCCTGCTCACAGTGTTCAGCTAGATCCGTTTCTGTTATCTTCTTACTGACAGGCAGGCTTGTCTTGTTACAGTAAATACAGCTACCTGAAGAAAATTGCTGGTGTTCTTTTGATCCTATTAGTACCACAGTCAGGCAGCTAGACTATTTACAGTTAGTGCAGTGCGTCCTGCTCACAGTGTTCTGCTAAACCTACAAGTTAGTGGGGTGCGTCCACCTCACAGTGTTCAGCTAAAGCTACCTGTAGAAGGTTGGTGGTGTTCTCATACTACAGGCAGGCAGTTGATTTTGCTAGCTGCAGTATCAGTACATATATATATATATATATATATATATATATATATATATATATATATATATATATATATCCCAGCTTAGTGCAGCTACAGGCCATTAGTATGTCTGGAAGGCCAAGAAGGAGAGGCAGACAGTCACAAGCCAATAAGAGAGGGCAAGCAGGCTCTGTGTCTAGTGCTGGTCGTGGAGACGGTGCATCCTCATCAGCACGTGGCCATGGGACACGCTTGGCCTTTTTTTCGGCAGCTGGCCATGTTGAGCCGCAACATGCGGAAGACTTGGTCGAGTGGATGACCAAGCCGTCCTCATCCTCCTCATCCTCTCTCACCCATGCCCAGGGTACTTTGGCAAAGCAGCGGCCTCTTCCCTCGGCTCAATGTCATCAGTGACTCCTTCCCTAGCCCCACCATGTCCTCCTGAGGAGTCCCTCGAACTGTTTGACCACAGTGTTGGGTACATGCTCCAGGAGGATGCCCAGCGTTTGGAAGGCTCTGATGATGATACTGAGCTCGATGAAGGCAGTAACACGAGCACGGACAGAGGGGGTGCCCAAGAAGGACAGCAATCTGGCAGTCATGCTCCCACTGCTGCAGCATACTGCCAGGTTTGCTCCAGTGATGAGGAGGGAGGGGATGATGAGGTCACTGACTCAACGTGGGTGCCTGATAGGAGAGAGGAGGAGGAGGAGGAGGCGGCACATCACCAACGAGGCAGGATGCCCTCCAGGGGCCAGCCTAAGGGCAGCACATTGACTGCATCACACCCCAAAGCTCCACATGTGCAGGGCGCTGCAGTCTCTGCGCGTTATTCAAAAAGTTCTTTGGTGTGGGCCTTTTTTGAGACGAGTGCATCAGATCGCACCGCTGCTATTTGCAACATATTACTCAAGCGTATCTCGCGTGGCCAAAACATCTCCCGCTTGGGTACCACATGCTTGACCAGACATATGTTGACCTGCCATGCAGTTCGTTGGCAAGCGTATCTAAAAGACCCACACCAAAGAACAAAGAGGACCTCTGCTTGCTCCTCATCAGCTGAGATTTCCAACCCCACTAGACCTTCAGTCCTCTCTGAGACCTGCACTGAGAGGAATGAAGGTGTAGAATTAGGTGTGTCACAGCCACGTACTTGTGGGCAATCTGATTTTGGTACACCGACGTCAGATTGTACCAGGCAAATTTCCCTGCCCCAGCTGCTGCACCGCCGAAAGAAGTTTGCTCCCAGCCATCCACATGCCCAACGGTTGAATGCTAGCTTGGCAAAATTGCTAGCACTTCAACTGCTGCCTTTTCAGTTGGTAGACTCTGCCCCCTTCCGTGAGTTTGTGGAATGTGCGGTTCCTCAGTGGCAGGTACCCAAACGCCACTTTTTCTCACGGAAGGCGATTCCGGCTCTCTACCAGCATGTGGAAGGCAATGTCCATGCCTCGCTGGACAGGGCGGTCAGCGGTAAGGTGCATATTACCGCTGACTCATGGTCCAGCAGGCATGGACAGGGACGTTACCTAAGTTTCACGGCGCATTGGGTGACTCTGCTGGCAGCTGGGAAGGATGCAGGACAAGGTGCAGTAGCGTTGGAGGTTGTTCCGCCACCACGCCTCCAAAATGCTAATGATTGTGACACACCTCTCTCCTCCACCCCCTCCTCTTCTTCTTCCTCCATGGCCTCTTCCTCGGAACCAGCGGTGCTCCGTAGGCGTTCAAGGGGCTACGCAAGTACGCAGGCCAAAAGATGACATGCGGTGCTTGAGCTGGTGTGCTTGGGGGACAGGAGCCACACTGGGGCAGAGGTTCTGTCAGCTCTGCAGGGGCAGGTTCAGAGGTGGTTGACGCCACGCCAACTTAAGGCAGGAATGGTGGTTTGCGACAATGGCACCAACCTCCTCTCTGCCCTCCGACAGGGACAAATGACCCATGTGCCCTGTTTGGCTCACGTCCTTAACTTGGTGGTGCAGCGGTTCTTGGGCAGGTACCCGGGCTTACAGGATGTCCTGAGGCAGGCCAGGAAAGTCTGTGTGCATTTCCGCCGGTCATATAATGCCAGTGCTCGGCTGACTGACCTCCAAAAGGAGTTTAACCTGCCCAAGAACCTCCTAATCTGTGACATGCCCACCAGGTGGAACTCAACGTTGGCCATGCTGCAGCGGCTGCACACGCAGCAGAGGGCCATCAATGAGTACCTGTGCAACTATGGCACCAGGACAGGGTCAGGGGAGCTTGGTTTTTTTCCCCACGCCAGTGGGCCATGATCAGGGATGCATGCACTGTCCTGTCACCATTTGAGGAGGCCACGAGGATGGTGAGCAGTGACAGTGCATGCATCAGTGACACTGTCCCCCTTGTCCACCTGTTGGAGCACACGCTGCGTGGAATAATGGACAGGGCACTTGAGGCAGAACAGAGGCAGGAAGAGGAGGACTTCCTTAGCTCTCAAGGCCCCCTTTATCCAGACAGTGTTCCTGCGTGCCCGCCGAACACACAGGAAGAGGACGAGGAGGAAGAGGAGGAGGAGGAGGAGGAGGAAGATTGTGTCAGTATGGAGGTGGAGCCTGGCACTCAGCATCAGCAGCAGTCTTTAAGGGATCAGTCCCAAGAAACACATGGACTTGTACGTGGCTGGGAGGAGGTGGCTGCGGACCATGTCGTCCTTAGTGACCCAGAGGACTCCGGACCGAATGCCTCAGCAAACCTACGCTGCATGGCCTCCCTGATCCTGCAAAGCCTGCGTAAGGATCCTTGTATTCGTGGTATCAAGGAGAAGGACCAATACTGGCTGGCAACCCTCCTTGATCCACGTTACAAGGGTAAGGTTGCGGACCTTATCTTGCCATCGCAGAGGGAGCAGAGGATGAAACATCTTCAGGAGGCCTTGCAGAAAGGTCTGTGCAACGTGTTCCCAGAGACTGGGAGGTTACAAACTCCTGTTTCTGGACAACGTGTTGCTGAGGCTTCGCTCAGTCAAAGAAGGAGCGGTGGAGAAGGTGGCCGTCTGACCGATGCGTTCAGACAATTTTTTGGTCCGCAGCCCCAAGGTATGATCGGTTCCAGCAACCATCGCCAGCGTCTGTTTTACATGGTGCAGGAATACCTAGGGGCAAGATCAGACTTGGACACCTTTCCCACCGAAAATCCTCTGGGTTACTGGGTCTTGAGGATGGATCACTGGCCAGAGCTTGCACAGTATGCAATTGAGCTACTGGCCTGTCCTGCATCCAGCGTTCTTTCGGAACGCACATTCAGTGCTGCTGGAGGAGTGGTAACCGATCACAGGGTGCGTCTGTCCACTGACTCGGTCGATCGACTGACCTTCATAAAAATGAATGAGTCTTGGATCACCACCAGATACCAAGCACCTGATGCTGATGTAACCGAATAATTTTTTTTGAAATCTCAGATCCCTTCAAAGACTGCCTATGCTGATGCTGAGTGACTATCCCTGAGTAATTATCCTCTTCCTCCTCAATCATCACGCTGATAGCTTGTAAGAACATTTTTGGTTCTGGGTGCCACCACCAGTGCCTAAGGCACAATTTTTCAGCCCCTGTTTAACAGGGGCGTGTAATTACGATTTTTGATGTAATACTTTGCAGCAGGGCTCGTTCCTGCATTCCAACTAAAGTGTCTGTGAGGGGTTGCAGTGTTGTGGCACCAGCACCAGTGCCTAAGGCCCAATTTTTCAGCCCTTGTTTAACAGGGGCGTGTAATTACAATTTTTGATGCAATACTTTGCAGCAGGGCTCGTTCCTGCATTCCAACTAGAGTGTCTGTGAGGGGTTGCAGTGTTGTGGCACCAGCACCAGTGCCTAAGGCCTAATTTTTCAGCTCCTGTTCAACAGGGGCATGTAATTACAATTCTTGATCTAATATTTCACAGCAGAGCCCTGTGAGGGCTTTCAGTGTTGTGGCCACAGCAACACCTAAGGCCCAAATTTCTGCTGAGTATATAGGGCAGGACCCTACTTTCAAACAACTAACTTACAAACGACTCCTACTTGCAAACGGAAGGAGACAACAGGAAGTGAGAATAAATCTACCCCTAGGAAGGGAAATTCTCTCCTGTAAGAGTTAATATGGGAAAAACATTTCTCCTTTCCATTGATGCTTTCCAATCCATTGGGACAAAAAGTGAGGTGAAATCTTCTGAAGAGGAGGAAAGACAGCAAAACAAATGTCACAGGGGTGATAACCCTTCCCTATGTTTTCCAAAAAGCTTAAAAAAGATTTTTTGGCTGGAGCTAAACACGTTAAAAATGTACCCGTTCAAAATTACAAAGAGATTCTACTTAACAACAAACCTACAGCCTGTATACTGCTGTTCAGAGTATATAGGGCCTGGTGGCCCCACACCTTTCCTTATTTTAATTTGGGTGCGGGGTTCCCCTTAATATCCATACAAGACCCAAAGGGCCTGGTAATGGACTGGGGGGTACCCATGCCGTTTGTCTCACTGATTTTCATCCATATTGCCAGGACCCGACATTACATTAAACCCGCAAGCAGTTTTAAATGAGATTTTTTCCTTTAAAAATGACATTTGGTGCAGGGACTGTTCTAAACACGGGAAACACGCGTCACTTTACAGGCATACTATAGACACCCCTCAGGTACGATATTTAAAGGAATATTTCACTTTTTTTTTTTTTACTTTAAGCATCATTAAAATCACTGCTCCCGAAAAAACGTCCGTTTTTAAAAGTTTTTTTTGCATTGATTCATGTCCCCTGGGGTAGGACCCGGGTCCCCAAACCCTTTTTAGGACAATACCATGCAAATTAGCCTTTAAAATGAGCACTTTTGATTTCGAACGTTCGAGTCCCATAGACGTCAATGGGGTTCTAACGTTCGTGCGAACTTTCGGTCCGTTCGCAGGTTCTGGTGCGAACCGACCCGGGGGGTGTTCGGCTCATCCCTACTCCTTATCACTGCCATAGCCCATACCAGGGTCTTACTCACCGCCATACCCTATACTAGCATTCTGATCATCCCCTATGCCATACCAGCATCCTGATCATTGCCACACCCTATAGCAGCATCCTGATCACTGCCATACCCCATACCAGTGTCCTGATCACCCCATAGGCCATACCAGCGTCCTAATCACTATCATACCCCATACCAGCATCCTTATCACCGCCATAGCCCATACCAGGGTCTTACTCACCGCCATACCGATGTCCTGATCACTGCCATACCTCATACCAATGTCCTGATCACTTCCATACCCCATACTAGTGTCCTGATCACTGCCATAAGTCATACCAGTATCCAGCATTTTAGGGTCTCAACTGATAAATTTTCAGATATAAATCCCCTAGTTTGTAGATTCTATAACTTTCACACAGGCTAAAAAATATACACTGTTGTGGGTTATTTTTACCCAAAAAATGTAGCAGAATACATTTTGGCCTAAATTTATGAAGAAATTATTATTATTTATTTGCAAAGTTTTATAACAAAAACTAAGCAAAAAATTTTTTTTTCAAAGTTTTCGGTCTGTTTTCTTTTATGTATCAAAAAATTTGAAAAAAATTATAAAAATGTCATATGGGTACAGTGTTGCATCACCGTGCAATAGTCATTCAAAGTGCGACAGTGCTGAATGCCTGGAATTGGCCTGGACTGGAAGGGAGTGAAAGTGTCCAGACTTGAAGTGGTTAAGAATACGTTCAGAAAATAGAAGTGTTAATAGTTTATTTTTATCAATTAACCAAATGGAAAGTAAATTTTTGAAGGAACTAAGCTCTGATATTTTCCTGATCGGCTGAAGTTACACAATGTCTGATTGGTTACACATTACACTAAGGTGTATGTTGAATAAACTGTGTTAATTTTTGCATTATGAGTACATTCTCTGCACTGTGGGAACACAGCTATCTCACTCACCGCTGCTGCCAAAGTATGTTCACAAACATTCAGAGACATATTGGAGCAGCCACCACCTATCTGATAAAGGAAAGAGGGTGTGCCAGGGGCTACTCCAAACTTGCCCCACGGCACTGTGAAAGTTGAGGACTATCTCGGTACTCAAGAAATAGACCAAAGTAAGTGTAAAATATCAATTTATTAAGAAGGAAAACATAGTTAAAAACATTTTGTACAATAGTACATAAACAGTTGTTATAGAATTGATATGAATGGTTCACAAAGAACAGGTAAACCTCACAGGTAATGTGTGGAATTGAGATGTATGTCCTGACATAGTCCTCTACATGTTTTGCGGCATTGGGCGCTTCTTCAGGAGTAGTCAACCATAAACATCTACAAAAGTAAATACAGTCTCATAGTTAAGAAGGAAAAGAAAGAAACACAAAGTAAATATATAAATAAGAAAATAGGTGAAAGACTGAATAGGTGAAAGGTGAATGATCTGTCCAATCATCAGATAACCAAACCCACCTAATTAATCACATACGTGAACGTAAGACACCCGGGGGATCAGAGCAAAGCACCAGAAGCAATGGTGTCCAAGGACACAAGATTATCACCTATCTGATAAAGCTACTGCGCCACATGGTGGTCGTCTGGAGAGAGATGGGTTGGCAAGTATCCTGGATCTTCAAGATGAGCAGATCCTGCAAGATGGGACAGTCACATTTTGGCAAAACTCCCAGCTGGTGCTTACTCAGAGCCCCCTCAAGATCTGTAAATTTGTGCCAAGAGGGGGGAGAGAAGGAATGCCCTGAACTGCTCCTGTGCAGCTGTGGAGGAGTTTAAATAGAAATGAAAGGCAAAACATTTGTGTATAGATATAAAAAAAAAAACACATTATAAATATCTTTTTTCCCTTTTATAAAAGTGATCACATCCCCTCTGTTCTCAGCTGCATAAGAGCTGGCGGGGAGAAAAAGCAACAGCACACCGAGCTTCCCAGTGAAAGGCTGTGTAGGGGAAGTGTGTCAGGACAAATCTGATCATTGGAGGAGAGCAGGTTGAGTTCCCAGCATAGCTAAAGAGCTGACCACGATGTGCTCTCCTGCTTAGTGTGATCCGTTTTTAATACGAAAGCAGAGAGACTGGCAAGAACATCAGGGATTTCACACAAAGAAAGCAATACAAAGAGAACATGATACTTTTTCATACAAGTGCAGCAGTCACATATCAGGATTCAGGATTATGAAATGTTGGGGTAACAAACACTTTAAGCGACACTCTATAATATTCCTTTTACTCTCCCCCCAGCATCTACATAAATGGTTATATAGGTAGGTGAAGGGACGACTGGAAGAGCTGGTCCAGTACAGATAGCAATTAGGCAGTCCAGGGGCGGCCCGTCCATTAGGGGGGCACGGGCACTGCCCCCCTATCCATCACCGTCTCCCCCTATCCATGCGTCCGGCCCATTTTAGAACCCCGGACACATGTATTCCAATGCAGAGTAAGTGTTTTTTTGAAGCACTAAAATGGTTCAAAATAGGGTGGGCTTGGGGCGCAGAGAATACGCTCACAGCTCACCCAGGTGTGTTACAACAGCAAATGAATATTCACTATTGTAACACTGATCCTCCTCCCGGCCAATTAAGAGGTGGGTTTTGACACCCGTCACCTGATTGGCTGAAAGTACAGGCGATCCTATTGGATGCCTAGGAGAAGGGGAGGAGCCGCACGCTGGAAGCCACCGATTGAGGAGAGGCCACATAGCCACTGCACACTGCCCGCTACCCACCTAGATGGGGTAAGTGCCGGACCGACCAGAAAACAGCCGGGGGGAGGGGGAGAGGTGCCGCCAGCCGGCCATTTGGGGAGGTGTGGTTGTTTGCCACCCCCCCAAAAAAAAACACCAGCCGCCACTGAGACGAGAGATGAAGAGAGAGCTATGGCATGCAACAAGCGAGGGATAAGAAACTAAACCACAAGTTCAAATGCACATTGAAGGTAAATAAAAAAATGTATTTATGGAACGTAAAAACACTGGAAGCTATTTTTGGGTGTTTTTTTTAAGTTGGTGGTAGGGTCCTTTAATACCAAATCAGCCCCTGCACCAATCAGTGATGCATTACTAATGGTGTTGTCAGTGCATTTTGAGGATCAGGAGGTGAGATGACAACCTTTTTTGAATATTTTTTGGGAGACATCATTTAAAATCTCATGTAATAGTAGGAATGTTATTCCCTAGTTTTCTGGAAAATGTTCCTGGGGAAGAGAGCTGCAAAATATCCATTCCTTTTTGTGTGGCTTGATTTTATCATACCTGCTCTGAACAGATCGTTGTGTTTTTTTGGTATTGAGTGGGTGGCTGAGTGTGGCTGGGTGACTGGTATGGCTGGGTGCTGAGCGGTCCTGTGGATATTAACTCTTCCAAATACCTTATTTTTTTTTCCTTGACTTTTACTGTGTGTATTTGTTGTAGTGTAAACATATGGAATTGAGGATTCTTTTAATTTTTTTTTAAAGTGCTAGTCATTTTGTAACAGTCTATCCATTATTGGGAATGATCTGATCAAAACAGAATACCTACTTTCTTTACCAATGAACACTCTCCCTGCTATGAACGCCTACACCTTCTCTGTCATTAAAGATATATAAAAAAACACTGAAAATCCTTTTTTAGTGGGCCCTTTCATTAGGCAAACCATTGTGCCACATCTGTTTAGTTATGTGGGGTATTAGATACTACAATTTACCAGACTTTTCCAGTCTGGGCCAAAATGTTTCAGCAGCCAGTGGCAAATTCCAGCCATTGATGGCCACCTGGACAAGTTACAGGTCATCAACCATTATCCAGCAGCTGGTGACCTCCCTTTCTGATTAGAGATTTAAGTGTTCTGATTTCCATTGAAAAGAATCCCTTAAATAAATATAATGCATACACACAATGATCCTGACAAGCTCCAAGGTTCAGCTCTATCTATAATAAAGCAGTTAATTAAACATGAAAGCTGAAATCAAACACACACACTCAGATCACACACCTTCATAAATTAACAATTCTTTTCATGCAGTCTACGAGTCCCTTATTGAGATCTAGGCGATGTTATCGTCTCTTTGTATCCTGCATAAGATCTCTAGCGCAGACATTCAGTCCATCAGTGGTTCCTTATCAGTTATCACTTCCAGGTCTATTTCTAGGGGATGGTTAATACCACATTTATATGATCAATAAAGAAAATCTGAGCACTCCATCACTCGGTCCCTATCTTGCACACCCTACACCACATCAATACCTGCATAACTTACATCAGCTCTCTGCTTTCAGTCATGGATATGGAAGACTGATGCTGCGGTCATTAGCAGCATTTTAGTGGTTTCATAATTCTCAGCTAAAATAACATATACATTAGTGCAATGATTATTATCTATTTCATGTTCAGCACACAGAAGTAGACATGGTCTGCAGAGGGCCATTGTACATCATTATATTTAGGTTCTGTTTGATAACTGTCATAAACTGCCCTTCATAGTATGCCAACAACTGTCAACTATAGGCTAGAAGAGACCCTCAAAATTTCCAAATAAAAAATAAATCTCTAGCAAGGGACTTTCCATCCCAATGATCAGAAAAAACAGCACAGAACCACCCTAAACAGTCACTACAGTTCTATTTATTCAATAGTGACAATAGTCAATAGTTCCAAATGGGAGATAAAGGATATGTTCACAATAGGTGAACGGAACAGGAGTCCCCACATAGATTGACAGATGAAATCTACCAGATGACATTTGCAGCCGATCAGTCCAGGGATAAAGCATGGTGCACAGTCTCTAATGCAGCTACACTCCAACCACCCAGATGACGCTGTTAATCACATGTATCAAGGGAGAGAGACTCATAGGAATTGAGAGAAGTCACAGTTGCCTCATCTCTCATGGAATCTGTCTGTCCCTCTCCCATCAGAAGCTCGGTGGTCTTCTTGGTGACTTCTAGAATCTTCTTGGCACCATTTACCTCTTTTGACAGGCAGTAAGATAGAGGAATTGTGATGGGTGATGTCCTCTGAGGAGAGGTACTGGGAGTTAATTGCGCACCAAAATTTGTTTCCTTTTTTTCACTACTGTATAATCCTCCTCTGCTGCCAGTTCCAGCAACATCTCCTGTCTACTTCCTTACAATTCCAGGAGACATTGCTGGAACTGGCCACAGAGGAGGATTATAAATTAGCGCAAACTTTTTTTGGTGTTTTTGAGCTGTTTTTTCTGATAATAGTGTATTGGTGCTCCAGGCTTCTTGGATGATTCTAGCTGCATGCACCCTCATTGTGCTTTCAGTTAGTTTCCTGGATTTAGTGGCGCTGGTTTGCCTTTTTCTTTTTTCAATCCCAATGCTGGTTTTAGGGTAAAGCTTTTTCCCAGGACACTTATTTTCAAAATGTTACCACCAACAAATTTGTGAAGTGATGGCATGCTCATTCAACAGCTTATTGAAGGATCATCCATTGGCACTGCAGTCAACATAGCACAGCATTACTTAAGGAACATTTTGCTGTGGAAATGAGTCCAAAGCTACATGTTCTTCTGTGATACTGAGTGTGAAGTATGTGTCTAAAAGGGCAGGAAGCCTACTACATAGAAAATTCCTACTGAAAAAGACATAGTAGGATTTTATGGTGACTAGATGGTTAGCACTTTTACCTAGCAGCGATTGGGTACTAATTCAGATAACTAGAGGTCTACAGGCATAGAATGTGTTTGTGTGTATATGAAAGCTGTTAACATCTAGAGCACTCCCACATCAACACTGGGAAAGAAATTTTTTTAAATGTCCACGCAGCACAGAGATGTAGTTTGTAGACTATGGCTACAATATGAGACTGGACAACATGAGACTGGTCAATTCTGAAGGCTTTAGTAGAAATGTGGCGCACTCCAAACAGTAATGCAACCTTGAAAAGACGAATGTTGTTGTGATTGGTAATGGGTAGGGCAGTTGCTTGCAAATCCAAGTAAGATATGAATCACCAGTACATTGTGATCTTCTTCACCGTGATCTTCTTCTGTCTGTTTGAGGAAAAGGTACACAATTTACCCTAAACATCTCACTGTGTTTTCACGTGACTGATTACAATTCATCATGATGTGCTGGTGATTCATATGTTACTTTTCTGTTCATGCTACAAGCATGGAACCAAATCCAAGGCACAAAAGCTTCAATACAGCAAAACTATTCAACATGTAGCTTTTTTTTATTATTATTATTTAGGAAACCTAGTTTTTGGTAGATGCTGGAAAGTAAAAAAGTCTTAAAGTTGTATCTCTCAGATGGTGAGATCTTTATTTTTGAATTCTCAGCTCTGTACACCTGCTAGAGACAATATGAGGAAGTTGCACTCCACCTGCTTGATTTTAAATATATTATGTAGACTGTAACAGTTTGGGTGGGCAAACCCAATGAATGTTCAGCCAGAACAGAGTCATGAAATGTGACAGAAGGATCCTACCTCTGTATTCTCTAGGAGACATAGGAACCCAGCCTAGCAGACACCTATAAATGAAATATAACCGTGGCATTGACAGACTCTTTAAGTGTCTACAGTTATCTTCCTTTGATCAGTTAAGAACAATACAGAGTTACATAGGGGTTAAACAACTTGTTCATCTAAGCTTTCAATCTAGCAAATATCTGACATGTTAAGCTCACAGTTTCCAGCACGTAAATGCCTTAATTTAAGCTTTCTAGCAGTGAAAGGGTGGAACAAATTAAATGTTCAATATTATTATTAATAGCTATACTAGGTGCATAGGAATTGTGTATAGAAAAGACCCCGACCACCTCTACATTGTAGCAACTAACCTTATGTATATATATACAGAATAATGTGGGAATGGAGAGGGGCTAGTGGAGGGGTAGGGGCAGGGTGCCAAGCAGGCTGCAGTGTAGAGTTACTTGTGAAATGATTTGTAATTCTGAGTAATCACTTAGGACAAGCCATCTTCATTTCATCTATACATGACTGCAGGCCAAAGTCAATACTTGTAGTAGAGTAATGAGATGAGGCTAACGGAGGGCTTTTATTAATGCTCAAAGGAGCACATCGGATGCTGCGTGCCCCTCCCGCTGGGGGGATAGTCTTCTTCCAAAGCTGGACCGACAGGTTACACAGGGGGGTGCCGAAAGGATATTAGGTACCAACAAGAAAAAAGTAGAGCATATAGTATTGTGTTTTTCCGATACAAATGTGGACTGCATTGGAGATCATTAAATGAAAACTCCTTTTCATTTATCCCTTGATAAAATGTCCAAAGCTAAAAAGACAAAACAAAAAAAAGAAAAGAAAAAGAAAAAAGGAAATATTGGAATAGAAATCTCTTCACACCAATGCCATACCAATAAACTTATGTACCTGAAATACCTTACATAACATAAGTAAAATAAAGCAGATTCTCTGTAATTTTAAATATGACATTGGGTAAATACTTTATAGAATGTATATATATATATATATATATATATATATATATATATATATATATATACAGTATCTTACAAAAGTGAGTACACCCCTCATATTTTTGTAAATATTGGGGAGCAGGTGTGTTAAATTTGGTGTTATCACTCTCACTCTCTCATACTGGTCACTGGTAGTTCAACATGGCACCTCATGGCAAAGAACTATCTAAGGATCAGAAAAAAAGAATTGTTTCTCTACATAAAGATGGCCTATGCTATAAGAAGATTGCCAAGACCCTGAAACTGAGCTGCAGCACGGAGGCCAAGACCATACAGCGGTTTAACAGGACAGGTTCCACTCAGAACAGACCTCGCCATGGTCAACCAAAGAAGTTGAGTGCACGTGTTCAGCGCCATAGCCAGAGGTTGTCTTTGGAAAATAGACATATGAGTACTGCCAGCATTGCTGCAGAGGTTGAAGGGGTGGGGGGTCAGCCTGTCAGTGCTCAGATCATACGCCGCACACTGCATCAAATTGGTCTGCATGGTCGTCGTCCCAGAAGGAAGCCTCTTCTAAAGATGATGCACAAGAAAGCCCCCAAACAGTTTGCTGAAGACAAGCAGACTAAGGACATGGATCACTGGAACCATGTCCTGTGGTCTGATGAGACCAAGATAAACTTATTTGGTTCAGATGGTGTCAAGCGTGTGTGGCGGCAACCAGGTGAGGAGTACAAAGACAAGTATGTCTTGCCTACAGTCAGGCATGGTGGTGGGAGTGTCATGGTCTGGGGCTGCATGAGTGCTGCCGGCACTGGGGAGCCACCATTCATTGAGGGAACCATGAATGCCAACATGTACTGTGACAAACTGAAGTAGAGCATGATCCCCTTCCCTTCGGACACTTGGCCGAAGGGCAGTATTCCAATATAATAACGACTCCAAACACCCCTCCAAGATGACCACTGCCTTGCTAAAGAAGCTGAGGGTAAAGGTGATGGACTGGCCAAACGTCTCCAAATCGAAACCCTATTGAGCATCTGTGGGGCATCCTCAAACGGAAGGTGGAGGAGCGCAAGGTCTCTAACATCCACCAGCTCTGTGATGTCGTCATGGAGGAGTGGAAAAGGACTCCAGTGGCAACCTGTGAAGCTCTGGTGAACTCCATGCTCAAGAGGGTTAAGGCAGTGCTGGAAAATAATGGTGGCCACACAAAATATTGAAACTTTGGGCCCAATTTGGACATTTTTACTTAGGGGTGCACTCACTTTTGTTGCAAGAGGTTTAGACATTAATGGCTGTGTGTTAAGTTATTTTGATGGGACAACAAATTTACACTTTTATACAAGCTGTACACTTACTACTTTACATTGTACCAAAGTGTCTTCAGTGTTGTTACATGAAAATATATATGTAGCACTAACTCTCGGTGGAGCTGCTGGTTTAAAACGGGCTGTTACCTTCATTTCTGCCACCTCTATTTCACCGGCACCGGGTCTAGGGTCCCGTTGAGTTTACCTCTGGACAATGTAGGCACCAGGCACTTGAGTATCTTTTCCAATGCTTTAATGAACAGGTAATAAAGGAAGTAGCAGGAAAGAGGTAGAAGGAAAATTGCAGGGAAGCTCAAATACCTTTTCTTAGTATTCTTTGGTACATCATTAGGAATTGAACGCTTGTAACTGAATATACTCCCCTTGTGGGATTCAATCTTTGCCCGCCTGGATAGGTTTCTCTCACTCGCCTAGCAGCCAGTACGGAGCACGAACAAAAGTCTCTGCCACAGACTTGTTTGGAGCAAAACCTGTACGATCCTCTGCCACAGGATGTAATGGTTTACGGTGAATATCAGACACAGCCCTTGAACCTTTAAGCCAACCCGGCAGTACTATGCAGTAAGATTACTTCAGGATACGTCCTCCAACCGAGTCACCAGGCCCCTCTCCAGACCAGCACTCTGCATGATCCTTCCATGACGGGTCCTCCCCTGGGATCTCCTCAGTTGTCCAGCTTCTTTACTCAGGATAGACAGCCCAGGACCATTCCTCTGCCACTGTGGTAGGCCCCAGACAGGCTTCTGGGCTCACACACACGCTGCAGCGACGTGGGCCTCTGGATCGGAGGACCACGAGGTGGTACTCCTAAGGCATACCTGTTGGCCAGGAGGGCCAGCAGGTGGCTGAAAACGAACCCCTAAACATGGCGTCTGTCCCATAAATACCCTCTCCCAGAATGCAACTCGGAGGACCACCTCCACCGAGTTGTCTCCGGGACAGAGGAGCACTCATACGCTTCAACACGTTGCCTTTCCAACACTGGCCCATGGTGACAACGACACCCACCGGTGCAGTGTGGAACTACACGCAACTCAGCCAAGCTGAAACAGAGGCAAATCTAACTTCACCTAACAAGTAACCCACTAGATTTCAGCAGTAGATTAGAAATCTACCAGCGCTACATATAATAAAATATTTACAAAAATATGAGGAGTGTACTCACTTTTGTGAGATACTGTATATATATATATATATATATATATATATATATATATATATATATATATATATATATATATATATATATATATATTTATATAGCGCAGTCAATTTACACAGAGCTTTACTCATATACTGTATATATTGTACATTCACATCAGTCCCTGCCTTTTAAGGAGCTTATGATCTAACTCACATTCATACATGCAGTGCATATACTAGGGCCAATTTAGACAGAAGCCAGTTAACCTACCAGCATGTCTTTGGAGTGTGGGAGGAAACCGGAGTACCTGAAGGAAACCTATGCAGGCACAGGGAGATATATACACTGACCGGCCACTTTATTAGGTACACCTTGCTAGTACCGGGTTGGACCCTTTTGCCTTCAGAATTGCTTTAATTCTTCATGGCATACATTCAACAAGGTGTTGGAAACATTCCTCAGAGATTTTGTTCCATATTAACATGATCACATCACGCAGTTGCTGCAGATTTGTCGGCTGTACATCCATGATGCAAATCTCCCATTCCACCACATCCCAAAGGTGCTCTATTGGATTAAGATCTGGTGACTGTGGAGGCCATTGGAGTACAGTGACCTCATTGTCGTGTTCAAGAAACCAGTTTGAGATGATTTGAGCTTTGTGACATGGTACATTATCCTGCTGGAAGTAGCCATCAGAAGATGGGTACACTGTAGTCATAAAGGGATGGACATGGCCAGCAACAATACTCAGGTAGGCCGTGGCATTTAAACGATGCTCAATTGGTACTAAGGGGCCCAAAGTGTGCCAAGAAAATATCCCCCACACCATTACACCACCACCAGCCTGAACCGTTAATACAAAGAAGTATGGATCCACGCTTTCATATTGTTTACGCCAAATTCTGACCCTACCATCTGAATGTCGCAGCTGAAATTGAGACTCATCAAACCAGGCAACGTTTTTCCAATCTTCTATTTCCAATCTTGATGAGCTTGTGTGAATTGTAGCCTCATTTTCCTGTTCTTAGCTGACAGGAGTGGCACCCAGTGTGATCTACTGCTGCTGTAGCCCATCTCTTTTGATGTGTTGTGCGTTTAGAGATGGTATTCTGCATACCTTGGTTGTAACGAGTGGTTATTTCAGTTACTGTTGCCTTTCTATCATCTCAAACCAATCTGCCCAATCTCCTCTGACATCAATAAGGCATTTTACTGGATATTTTATTTTTTTCAGGCCATTTTCTGTAAACTCTAGACATGGTTGTCTGTGAAAATCCCAGTAGATCAGCAGTTTTTGAAATACTCAGACCAGCCCGTCTGGCACCAACAACCATTCCACATTCAAAGTCACTTCAATCCCCTTTCTCCCCCATTCTGATGCTCGGTTTGAACTTCAGCAAGTCGTCCTCACCATGTCTAGATGCCTAAATGCATTGAGTTGCTGCCATGTGATTGTCTGATTAGCAATTTGTGTTACCAAGCAATTGAACAGGTGTACCTAATAAAGTGGCTGTAGAGTGTGTATATATATATATATATATATATATATATATATATATATATATATATATAATATATGTATATAAAATAAAATTGCATGTGCTCATGCAATGGTAACAAACTTCGGTACCCTAAATTTTCTATAATGCCGTGCACACAAGGCCGGACTTTTCGACCAAACTTGTCCGACGGAACGAATCCGTCGGACAATTCGACCGTGTGTGGGCTTCATCGGACCTGCAGCGGACCTTTTCTGTCGAAAATGTGACGGACTTTAGATTTAGAACATGTTTCAAATCTTTCCGACGGGCTTGAGTCCAGTCGAAAAATTAGTTCGTCTGTATGCAAGTCCGACGGACGAAAACCGACGCTAGGGCAGCTATTGGCTACTGGCTATGAACTTCCTTATTCTAGTCCGGTTGTACGTCATCATGCACTTTGGTGTGATTGTGTGTAGACAAGTCCGATTCAATGGAAGTCCGACGAAAAGTCAGTCGAAAGTCCATCGAAAAGTCTGACGTGATTCAGTCCGTTGAAAGTCCGGTCGTGTGTACACAGCATAAGTGACACTTAAAAAACCCCCTTGAAGTTATCAGTTTAGCATGAAATGTGAATAATGGGCTCAGAATTATTGCTCTCCCTCAGACATATGTGACAATATGTAACATACAGTATGTAGCGCAACATTTTCATACTGAAATACCTGAAGTGTATTTACATGTGTATGTGTGTGTGTGTATGTGGGGGAATGCTCAACGTTTTTTTGGGGGGATTAAGTGCTTTGTTTCACTTTTAATTTTTTCCACCTCCTTTGTAATAGAAAAGAAAAAAGGGGGTTCAACAAGGACCCCCTGAGCGGACTTTAGAGGCACAACAAACCTGAGAAAGCATAATCAAAATAACAATATAATCAATTTTATTAAATATAAATACATACAATACAAAGACATTGACAAAAGATAATAAAAAAATCATCTATATAGAAATATACATGAACATCTCTGTATCCTCCTGGGGATTTACATCCAATTCTACCTTAAGCTCTCCCAGTGCATTTACACGGTTCCACATGGACCATTGAGCAGATACGGTCTATGGGCTCTTTGATGCCCTCCTATGGTTGCTGCAGTACTACTATTTATTATTGGCTATTTATTGGCTTTTTCCTCGTTGGAACTGAACCCCGAGATTGGTTGTAAACAGGAACAGTTGATGGTCATCCACCTCTATTGCTAAGACCTTGACGTCTATATCTGAATAAATTTGAACTACCGTTTTTGAACTTGTTAAAGCCTCTTTACAAGTGAAACCCTCTTGTGTATTAACTGAAACCTGAATGTGTCCTGAAGATCGGGGCTTGTATCGTGTATATTTCTATATAGATGATTTTTTATTATCTTTTGTCAATGTCTTTGTATTGTATGTATTTATGTTTAATAAAATTGATTATATTGTTATTTCGATAATGCTTTCTGAGGTTTGTTGTGCCTCTAAAGTCCGCTCAGGGGGTCCTTCTTGAACCCCCTTTTTTCTTTTCTATGACATACAATTTATACGGATGTGGCCATAGGAGTGTCCTTTTTTTCTATTTTTTGTCACCTCTTTTGTAAGTGTCTGTTCACACTGGGGCGACTTGTCAGGTGACTTAGCTGCCTGACAAGTCGCGCTCCATGCAGTGCAACAGAACCGTTCTAATGGGAGCAAATCAAGTCGCCCCGACTTAGAAAAAGGTTACTGTACTACTTGGGGGAGACTTCTGAGCAGCTTGCATTGACTTCTATAAGAGTGCTTTCACACTGGGGCGTCGGCGGTAAAGTGCGGCTATTTTTAGTTTTTAACCCCAGCTGGCGCCCGAAAAAGGGTTAAAACTGCCCTCAAATCGCCACTTCGGTGGTTCAGCGGTACTGCCCATTGATTTCAATAGGCAGGGGCACTTTAGGAGCGGTGTATACACCTCTCCTACAGCGCTGCAAAGATGCTGCTTGCAGGATCTTTTTTACCGACCTGCAAGCACACTGCTCCAGTGTGAAAGCACTCGGACTTTCACACTGGAGATAGAGGAGAAGCTCTTTACAGGCACTATGCAAGCGCTATTTTTAGCGGAAAGCAGCCTTAAAGAAGTCATGTGCAAGCCGTGCTGAGGTCGTGCTGTGCGGGGCGGCTTCAGAGTCGCACGACTTTGAAGCCGCCCCTGTGTGAACCAGCACTTACCCAACTCCTATTTGTCATATAATGTTAATGGTGGAGGGGGTACATTGGCTTCTTTCATGACCACAGTGGCGGGGGGGTTGGAGAGAGTGACAGCAGGTGGATGCATAGTGGGGTATGGGGGGGTGGGGTTGGGGGGTTGCACAGGGGAGGGGGCAGCAGTAGAGCTTCCCAATCACCTTCATCTGAAAGCTGACAATCAGCTTGTTAGATATACACACACTACAGCAGCCAGGAGCATGGAGTGTGTGTAAAAACCCCCACTGTCACCAGCATATGCAATACATCAGTGACAGTAAAAGGGTTACACACTGTACTGATCTAATCATTCTGCTGCAATGTTTACTTGTTGCATCCTTTACTTCTTGCTTTATGTGTGTGTGTGCAGTAGAACCTCTAAAGTTCAGGGGTTTAATCTACTGTAATAGTGCTTTGGGCATAGCTCCCAACTGTCCCTGATTTTGAGGGACTGTCCCTGATTTAAAACAAAGTCCCGCTTTCCTCCTCATTTGTCCCTCATTTTGGTATGATCTATATAGTTGTAAAGAAAATGCACTATCTATCTTTCAAAAAATGTTTCCCAGTGCTAAACCTTTCATCAAAATTCTAAATTGCTACATTTGTAAAATTTCAAAAGCCAGTATGGAGTATTGTGGTAAAAAAGCACTTTAATAGGGCGTGGCAGGGGGTGCATCCTATGCTTACATACTTTTGCTAGTAGGTGTCCCTCATTCCCATCTGAAAAAGTTGAGAGGCATGCTTCGGGATCGAAAGGCATTTCACATAAACATAAAAAGTTTTTATTTTCTTCAAGGCAGACGAAAACAATGCTTCCTGCAGCAAACGTACAGTAAATAGCCTAAAACCAGCAGCAAGAAAACAACAAAAAGTCAATTAATCTTCAGCACAAATGAAACATAAGAAAGTATCAGCCTGCATTGGGGAATTGCCCATCAGCAGGGCAGTCCCAACTTAACCGTTTTAGGCTGGGTTCACACTGGTACGACAAACGCTCCGACACTGGGAGCACATGTCACATGACATGTATAAATCAATGGTTCCCTATGAGAGCCGTCTTAACTGGTCCGACACAAGTGAAGTTGAAAAAGGTTCATGCACTACTTCAGCCCATTGAATATCATTGAAGTCGGATCAAAGTCAGATCATCGTCTTAACTGATCTGACTTTGGCGTGCGACATCTGCTCTGAGGAACTTGAAAGGAAACCCCATGCCAAATAGTAAAAAAAAAAAAGCATAGGGTTCCCCCTCCAAGACTATACTAGGCCCTATGGTCTTATATGGATTTTAAGGGGAACCCCCACAGCGTGGGGTCCCCCCAAAATCCATACCAGACCCAGGTCCATACCAGACCTAGGTCAGGAAATTGAGTGAGGACAAGCGAACGCCCCCCCCCCCCTCATGGACCATACCAGGCCACATGCCCTCAACATGGGGGAGTGGGTGCTTTGGAGCAGGAGGGGCTCTGCGCCCCCCCCATCCTGCTCCCGGTGTGAGGGACAGAAGAGGTAAGAACTAGATGCAGGAACACAATAGCACCCAATAAGCAGACATCAATGGAGCCGGGACACAATTCTAAAGTCCTAAACAGCCAGGCAGTGATGTATCAAATCAGAAGGCAAGGACAGCATTAGAATACATGCCAAGGTCAGCAACAGATGGACAGTGAGGTACAGAAACACTAGGCAAAGGCAATTTCGGGATACAGGCATAGGTCTTTTAACAGCTGAGCAGCAAAATACAGAATCAGAAGACAGATTCTGAAACACAGACCAAGGTCACAATGAGGAGAAACAAGAATCCAGAGGCAAGTCAAAGGCAGGCCAGGTCGTAAATGAGAAGGCAGTAGTAGCAGAACAGGTAGCAGGTTATTCAGGAACTAGCTGAAGACTATTCAGTCAGCAACCTGTCCTTGTCACACTCCAGCTTATATAGGCCATTTGACACCAGTATGACTGCCCACGTGTACGCACTAATAAATGTCTGATATATTGACTTTAAGAATAGAAAGAGGCGCATGCTTCTGCACTGGTCTTCTTGAACTGGAACACACTGGACCTTCCTTACACCTGGTTAACCATATCCCCTGCCTGCCCTGACTTTTGGCTTGTTTCCTGTTTTCTTTTGTGTCCACTGTCTGCCCTGACCTCTAGCTTGTGTCCTGGTTATCTGTGTTCTTGGTCTTCTCTAACCTCCGGCTTGTATTCTGCTAATTGTGTCTGCCCTTTGGCCAGTATCCAACTGTCTGTTCTTGTCGTCCATTATTTGGTGTTCTCAGTCATCCTTGGTGCCTAGAGCAGGGTGAAAGCAGGTGTTATGACCAGGGGTCAGCATGCAACTGATTACAAACCCCCATAAGGGGCCCCTGGTGAAAACCATCTGCCTTTTTGACTCTGCATTACTTGCTGTCCATTGGGACCATATTGAAACTTCTTACCAAAACAAAGATCTAGCGATGATCATGTTCCACAGGTCTGGCTTTCAGTCCCTCTTCATTTCAAAGTGCTTTGCTTTCCTGAGACCCTGCTGCCAGTACATACAACCCGGGTAAGTCTGCCAAATTGTTAGGAGTCTGAGCCATGGTCCTGCAGGGTTCTGGACTTATGATAGCATTATTCTTTTTGGTTCTGTACCTGTGCCTTGTCTAGCCCTAGCTTTTCATGGATTCTCCTGTTGCTGAACCTTGCCTGAATAACTCTCGCTTGGATAGAGGATTATTCCTTGATTGCTACCTGCCCAGACCCTTGCTAGGATCTGGACTCTGCCTCTGTCTGCTGCAAGCAAGCATAGGCTATTGCATGCTTGGTGTCCTGCTGGCCACTAGTCATCATTGCTACTGATTCTGAATCTCTAACTTTTTCCCATCTTAAAGTCATCAGACACAGTAACTTACTCTCTCCCACTTTTGGTTGCTGCTGAGCATCCCAGTTCTGCTAATATACAGTAGCCCACACCTTGACTCCTGGGGGTATCCAAGTACCAGTAGGCATATTAGCCTTAAGGGAAAGGCTGGTGTTATTTGAGAAACTGCCCAGTGGCTATATTTGCAGAACAGGATGCAAGCCAGTAAACCTTACACAATTCCAGTGTGAGGGCGCCATCTAGACAGTCTCCAGTGAAGGCACCATCCTGGTTTCCACATCCTTCTCTGCAGCCTGCACCTGCTCTTCCTTTCCAGCTCCACCACAGTACTCCAAGCATCCCAAGGCTTGCAGGAGCTTCATTAGCCAGTGTCCTACCTACTTAAAACTTGAACCTTAGAACCTTCCATCCCATCGGGTCGAGGTGGCCTACATCCTTTCCCTATTGTCTAAAGAAGCCATGGCATGAGCTATCCTGCTTTGGGAGAGGAATTACTATGTGATTACCAACCTGGTTGATTTCTAGAATGTCTTCTGTCACGTGTCAACTGGCCTCTGTCTGCTGGCCTCAAAGTCAGGCATTCAGGCAACACTTCCTCAGTTTTTTCAACAACTACATACAATTTATAAGGAACTAGTCATCTATTGCAGCTTCCTCCTCAACATAGCAGCTGGTCACTTAGTGAGGGCAGCAGGGAAGCCTAGCTCCCAACTCTGATTTAGAGGGACTATCCCTAAATTAGAACGAAGTCCCTCTGTCCCTTTTTCCACCTCATTTGTCCCTCATTTTGGTCTAATCTTTATAGTTGTATATAAAATGCACTATTTATTATTCAAAAAGTGTTTCCCAGTGCTAAAGCTTTCATCCAATTTCTAAATTGCTGCATTTGTAAATTTCAAAAGCCAGTATAAAGGAATAATAGTCGTAAAAAAAGCACTTGAGGGTTTAACTAATCTTTTTTTGTAAAATTTTCTTTTAAGGGGGCGTGGCAGGGGGTGTGTTCCATGCCTACATATTTTTGCTAATAGGTGTTCCTCGTTGCCATCTCAAAAAGTTGGGCGGTATAGAGAAGTAGTGATTTGTGGGCTGGTCATAAACCTATTCTCTAGGTTGGGAGATGTCCCAGCCATAGATTTGGGCCTTTACACAGATTAATTAGCAGCAGTGGTGGTCATAAAACTGGATTGCATTGTCTATCCTGAGGTATTTAAAATCATTGCTGGGAAGTATACCCAGAGGTAGATTATACACACATATTTGATAAAGCCATAATATAGACCGTGGCTAGCAATAAGTTATGCCGGACAGGTCATAAATGCCCATTTATTGGTACCACATCCTTAAACAAGGTAACAAAGAGGAAATTATGCTATGGATGGGACTTTAAAGGCACCGTAACATCAACATCATACGTAAAAAAAAAACCCATAATGACCAGCGCGCAAAATATCCAAACACCCATGGACTCCACAGGTGTTTCAATATTTGGCTTGCTGGTCCCACTTCGTGGGACTTGCTGGGCTCCCTTTGTGATATATTCAAAGTAATTCCCTTTTCATCAATTTTGATATGCCTATTAAAACCTTTTTTGCTGTCCCATCCTGATCGTCTTGCGCAACTTTACAGCTGTGAAAAAGATAAGAACGCTACCATATACTATACTAATACATCACCAAATAAATCTAAAAACTCATATCAAATATAAAATAACAATATATAAAGTCCATAAATTCCAGTGAACAAATAAATAAATATAAAAGGTTCATGTGAATCCAAGTAGGTTTTTCCAGTGCAACGTCAACTCAATCGGACGTGCAGTATAAAGTGCCAAGTGCCAAGACAAACATCAGTGCAAAATCCGTGCTCCCCTCTGTGTGCCCAGTGGGGTATTTTTGGTGGTGGGTAGTATGTGCAGGGAGAGGGGTATGGAGTGTATGGAGATGGGTAGTATGTGCAGGAGAGGAGTGCGGAGTGTACAGCAGTGGGTAGTATGTGCAGGGAGAGGAGTGTGGAGTGTATGGTGGTGGGTATTCTGTGCAGGTAAGGAGTGTGGAGTGTATGTAGATGGGTATTATGTGCAGGAGAGGAGTGCTGAGTCTATGGTGGTGGGTATTATGTGCAGGAGAGGAGTGCAGAGTGTATGGAGATGGGTATTATGTGCAGGGAGAGGAGTGCGGAGTGTACAGCAGTGGGTAGTATGTGCAGGGAGAGGAGTGTGGAGTGTATGGTGGTGGGTATTCTGTGCAAGTAAGGAGTGTGGAGTGTATGTAGATGGGTATTATGTGCAGGAGAGGAGTGCGGAGTGTATGGTGGTGGGTATTATGTGCAGGAGAGGAGTGCTGAGTCTGTGGTGGTGGGTATTATGTGCAGGAGAGGAGTGCGGAGTGTATGGAGATGGGTATTATGTGCAGGGAGAGGAGTGTGGAGTGTACAGCAGTGGGTAGTATGTGCAGGTATGGAGTGCAGAGTGTATGGAGGTGGGTTTTATGTGCAGAAGAGGAGTGCGGAGTGTATGGAGGTGGGTAGTGTGTGCAGGTAAGGAGAGCGGAGTGTACAGCGGTGGGTATTATGTTCAGGGTTGTGTCAGTAGGGCAGTGGATGTTGTCAGTAGTTTTTTGTTTTTTTTATTAATTTTCATTAAATTTTTTC
Source organism: Aquarana catesbeiana (assembly GCF_042186555.1). Taxonomy (NCBI): domain Eukaryota; kingdom Metazoa; phylum Chordata; class Amphibia; order Anura; family Ranidae; genus Aquarana; species Aquarana catesbeiana. Next base: position 106,518,368 of record NC_133336.1, on the reverse strand, counting down.
GTATTTTTTTTTTTTTTTCATTTTTTCAAAATGCTTTTTGGTGGCCAGTGGGTGATGTCACTAGGGCAGTGGACGGTGTCAGTAGACAAATGGACAGTGTCAGAATTTTTTTTTTTTTTTACAATTTTATTTTTTCAATTATTTCTTACAATTTATTTTTGTATTGTTTTTTTCACAATGATTTGGGGGATTTGGACAGTGTCAGTAGGGCAGTGGATGGTGTCAGTAGTTTTTTGTTTTTATTATCTTATTATCTATTATTTTTAACAATTTTGTTGTTTATTTTTATTCTTTTCAATATTTCTCTTAATTTTTTTTTACAGTTTACAGTTTTTTTTTACAGTGCTTCTGGGGAAGGGGGTGGGGGGGTCAGTGGACGGTGTCAGTAGGGCAGAGATTGGTGTCAGCAGAGCAGTGGATGGTGTCCGTTTTTTATTTTTACGTATTTTAAACTTAAATTTTAACTTAAATTGTTATAATTTTTTTTTTTGGGGGGGGGGGGGGGGGGCAGTGGACAGTGTAGGCAGGGCAGGCGGGGGGTGTCGTTAGTTTTATTTTTTTTTTACAATTATATCTTTTATAATTTTTTTTCAATTTCATTTTTTAATACTTTTTGCAATATATATATATATTTTTTTTGTAATCAGCCTTTTCGGTGGTCTTTGGTGAGATATCAGGGGTCTAAACAGACCCTTGACATCTCCCCTTTGATACAGAGAGAGGGACTGAGGACACAAATTCCTCAGTCCCTTTCTCAGCATTGAAGATGAATGGACAGAAGACAGCGGCTTGTGTCCATTCACAAACTGAAGCAGAGTAACACACAGGTTACTCTGCTCAGTTATTACAGGTCATAGAGAGCATTTGGTAAGATCACTCTCTGTGTCCAATTCAGAAAAGGAAGGGGCCAGTAAATGACATATTTACCGCTCTTTCTCCGCTCTCCATCCTGACTCATCCCCCGCAGCCTGCGGGAGAGGGGAGGAGGGAAGCTGGCTTTGGGGAACAAGGGGGGGGGCGGAGAAGGAGGAGAAGGGGGGAGTGGAGAAGGCGGAGAAGGAGGACGCTGTGGGCTGGCAGAGAACACAGGGAGCGGAGGAGGACAACTGGAGGAGAAGGACATGGGGAACAGCCCGGGAGGATCAGTGCGGCGGGAGGGACAGCTGTAAGCACTGATAGCCGCGGGAGGGAGAGGAGGAGAAGCGGCTGTCATGCAGGGAGATCGGTGCTTACAGCTGTCCCTCCTGCCGTTCCGATCATCCCTGGCTGTGAACCAAAGGACTATCATCCATGTGTGCAGGGTGAGTCACAGTGGGCCTCCCTCCCCTTGGAGGCCCGTGTGCAATGAACACCCTGCACCCATGGATGATACACCACTGATGCTAATAGGCCATTGTCCCTTGAGCCCTTCCTTGGCCATCAGGTTGCCTGAGGGAATCCCTAGGTGTCTGAGTATTTATCGGTCTCCATTAACAACATTAATCCACCCATCCTATCAAATAAACTCCCTGAAGAAGCCTGTAAAAGTTGAAACGTGTTGGGGATCATGTCTTCATGTATGATCTTTTGATTGATGGGGATTCTCATGATTCTGTACATGGTTGTTTATGTACTGTATATGGATATACATTATGTATGGGTTTTAACAAATTTGCTGGTTTTTAAAAGAATTGTGCAATAAACTTTCTGTATTTTACATATGATGTTGGTGTTATGGCGCCTTTAAAGTTCCATCCACAGCATAATTTCGTCTCGGAAAGTGGTTAAGATCAAAGCCATTTCCTTGTACTGGCACATATTTTTGAACATGATTGTGTCTGCAGTAAAATACAGGGTTTTTGGAGCCTATTTGGCGCATATTATGTAGCCATATAGGTTTAGCCTATAGAGTGGCACAGATGAGGGGGATATTGCAATACATTTTCGACTACCTGCATATTAAAGTGACATGGCAGTACTTATAAATGAGGAAAGTGGGGGCGGAATTTACATACTGTGTTGGTGATGAAAACATTAATGTTTCAGGTAGGGCTGAAAATAATGGGGGGGGGGGGGGGGCAGGGGGACACATGCCCCGGGCGCTGCATTGAGAGGGGCGCCGCAGCTGACAGAAGTGACAGTGGCATCAGCTTACTCCTGTAAGCTCAGCCCTGGGAGCAAGGAGCAGAGAGCTGGAAGGAAGTGTGGGCTCTGCATAACTTCCAATAGTCCTGACTCCCGCTTGTTAGCTGTTTGTCCCTTGTTTTCAACCCATCCCAGGAACAGAGTGAGCCTCCCTGCACAGGCTGAGAGAGATGCCAGCTCCTTTCCCCTTTCTCCCTCTACACCTGCTTGAAGTGAAAGCTCTGCGTGGAGGACACAGCTGCTGGGGAGAGAGGAAGGACATCTTTCCCTGCCATAGAGAGAGGCACGAGCTGCCTGCATGAAAGGAAGAGCCGAGGTGGCTGCTGTCTGGAGCACACAGTGCAGAAGAATCCAGCATGGTCACAGACATCTACAGGTCTAATTTTAAAATAGCAATGAAAAGCTTTTTTTTTTTCTTGTCAACATTAAGTGATGAAGGTCGCAGATATCCATGAGTATCATTGTCACTGGGACATTAGGTTGCTGTTAGAGATATTATACTATCATTATATTGTGTATGAAGACATGGAAAGTGACCATATGCACTGTGAATGTGCTTTTATATTTTTTGTTGGTAATATAAACATATAAATATTTGGGTTTATTAACCACTTGCCCTGCGGAAGATTTTTCCCCCTTCATGACCAGGTCATTTTTTGCTATTTAGCACTGCGGTTCTTTAACTGGTATGCAACCCTGTAAATAAATTTTATTTATATAATTTTTTTCACACAAATAGAGCTTTCATTTGGTGGTATTTGATCACCTCTGGATGCTAGTGCCCGGCGGGTGCGATGACCGCCGGGCACCCGCGATCGCTCGTGAAAGAGCGAGACCTGGGATCTGTGTGTGCAAACACAAAGATCCCGGTTCTCTCAGGGGAGAGGAGACAGATCGTGTGTTCATACTAAGTATGAACACCGATCTCTCTCTCCTCCTAGACAGTCCCATCCCCCCTACAGTTAGAACACACCTAGGGAACGCAGTTAACCCCTTGATCGCCCCCTAGTGTTAGCCCCTTCCCTGCCAGTGACATTTATACAGTAAGCAGTGCATTTTTATAGCACTGATCGCTGTATAATTGTCAGTGGTCCCAAAAATGTGTCAAAAGTGTCCAATTTGTCTGCCGCAATATCGCAGTCCCGATAAAAATCGCATATCGCCGCCATTACTAGTAAAAAAAAAAAATAATAAAAATGAAAATGCCATAAATCTATCCCCTATTTTGTAGACGCTATAACTTTTGCGCAAACCAATCAATATACACTTATTGTGATTTTTTTTACCAAAAATATGTAGAAGAATACATATCGGCCTAAACTGAGGAAAAAATATATATATATTTTTTAAATATGTGGAATATTTATTATAGCAAAAAGTAAAAGTTATTGTGTTTTTTTTAAAATTGTCACTCTTCTTTTGTTTATAGCGCAAAAAATAAAAACCGCAGAGGTGATCAAATACCACCAAAAGAAAGCTCTATTTGTGGGAAAATAGGACGTCAATTTTGTTTGGGTGTAACATCGCACGACCGCACAATTGTCAGTTAAAGCGACGCAGTGCCGTATTGCAAAAAATTGCCTGGTCATCGAGCAGCCAAATCTTCCGCGGCTGAAGTGGTTAATAAATTTTGACCAAAATGTATTGTGCTACATGTCTTTGGTTAAAAAAAAAAAAAATCTCAATAAGTGTTTATTGATTGGTTTGTGTGAAAGTTGTAGCGTCTACAAACTATGGTATATATATTGGATTTATTTTTATTTTTTTTATACTAGTAATGATGGTGATCAGTGTACTGTATGTGCATGCGTGCCCCCTATCCGGAAATGCAGAATCATGTATATATACATGATTCTGCAAAGAGCGGCTGCCCTGTAGCAGTAAAGCTACAATAGGCTGGTCACTAAATGGTTAATATAGTTTATAATAGCTATAAAAATAAATCCAACTAAATATCCGCATATGTATATTACCATTAAAGGTGAACTCTGGACATTTTTTTTTCCTATGCAGTGCGGCTGTGCACTGCATGGTCAACTGCAAATTTTTTCTTGGGGGAAGCAGAAAGTTTATGCTCATCCAATCCTTCAATCCTCTGGAAAACGGCACGTCCCCATGATCCAGCATTGGATTATTCCTGGTCTATGGAGCCTGCTCTGGGCATGATGATGTCAGGAACAGTCCACTATTCAAGACTGCTGGAGAGCAGGGGTGCCAGACCAGTCTTGTGTTGGAAGGATTGGAGGATTGGGTAATCTCTGCTCTCCTCACCCCTAGAAAAAAAACAAGCAGTTAATCTGCGCAGTGCAGGTACAGACTCACCTCATGGTAAAAAATGTATATTGTCCAGAGTTGGCCTTTAAATAAATAAAAAGGCACATTCACAGTGCATATGGTCACTTTAGCAATTTTTCACGTCTTCATATACATTATGAAGATATCTCCAATAGCAAACCTATGTCCTAACGACAATAATAATCGATACGTGCGGTAGTTTACCCTGAATCCCTGGTGGTTGCCCCAGGTCCCTGGTGCTGCGATCACTGACACCACAGCAGCATCTCTCCCCAGGACTGCCTTAATGCATGGGCACCCCTGGGCACTGGGGGGACCCATGATTGTCTTGCATTACATCACACTTGCCAACTGTCCTAGATTTGCTGGGCCAGTCACACTTTTTACTAAGCTGTCCCAGGCAAGCTGTGTCCTGAGCAGTGTCCTGGAACCTGTACTCTGTTCTCCTGATCCCAGTATTGTGCCCTCCTGACCTCCCTGTACTGTGCCCTTCTGCCTCACCCCTGTACTGTGCCCTTTGTGTTGATTAGTCTTTATTAATTTATGAAATGCTATTTATATTGTTTAAAATGTATTTTATTGAAAGTGCTAATAAATGTTTAATCCTATCAACTATTTATACTTTAATTCTTGAGAGTAGATGCGTAAATCGGGGCAGGCTGATAGGGGTCCAATGCATTACTTTGCCCGGGGCCCATGATGCAGTTAATGCTTGGCACCAGTCCGACAGTAAATTTCAGAGCCGAGGAAGCTACCCCCATAGTTGCCAAGTGTTTCAGATCTGCCGGGACTGTCCCATTTTCTAAACAGCTGTCCTGCAGTGGCTTTATCCTGACCTATGTCCTGTAATCCAAGCCATGGGGACAGCTGTAGTATTGTACATCCTTGGGCAATTTAAAGAATAATTCCAGGCATGCCTATATTATACATAGTTACAGACCAGCTTGCGACAATGTAACAATGTACTGTATATGCAATATCTGATTGATGCCTTGGAGGCTGCAGAGAAATGGACTGGGAAATCTGTCCTCAGTCCACTGTTTCAAAAGTGAGACATCAGGGGCTGATATTTTACCAAAGCCCCCCAATAGGGCTCCTAAAAAAATGCAATAATGGATAAAAAATAATATTGTAAAAAATAATAAAATTATAAAAAATAAAATAAAAACAATAAAAAAAACTACTAACACTGTCAACTGTCCTACTTACACCAACCTCTGCCCTACTGACACTGTCCTCTTCAGGGGGAGGGGGGGGCACCAAAATAAGTTTAGGCCCCCCGGTGAAAGAATGTCTAGCCTCACCACTGAATTCAGGAGTGTGTCAAAATGGTTACACCTCTGATACTGTATATGCCACTTTTACCCTCAAAAAAAGATGAATGATAATTGTATTGTTACACTGGGGATTCTGCCACTGGTAACATTTTGCCAGCAGCAGTCAAAAAAAAAAAGTACAGCTCATCATTACCTAATAGTTTTCACTCCCTTGCCAGATGAAATGTAGCGGACGCTTGATTGCTACTGAGAGAACAGTAACAGAGCAGTATATCCCCCGTCCACCCTGTAAAGGAATCATGCCATATGAGACTGTGAGTGGTCTCTTAGGTGCCTGCCTATTACAGAGAGTGGACATCATTATCCACTCTTTGCAGGACACCCCATAATTACGCCGTACCCTGGTCTGAATTTTACGATTCATTCATAAAATGCAGGCAGCAGTGTGGAGCATGCAGTGTCCTACAGAGTTCTCTTTACTTAAAGTAGAAAAAATGTTGTGATTGGAGGAGAGGCGCTGATTGCATGACTTTGAAAGGGCATGTGACTGGGTTCTCCACCAGCTTTTCCCCCCTTCCTTTAGTTTTAATATTGCTCTGCTTGCTTTAGGGTCCCAATGCAAGCAGAACACCAACCAAAATTGTAAAGCACGTCACTGTTCTTTAAATGATTTTTTCGTTTAAAATAAAAAACTTTTTTCTTACCTGCTCTGTGCAGGGGTTTTGCACACAGCAGCCCAGATCCTCCTCTTCTCAGGTCACTCGCCGGCGCTTCTGGCCCCTCCCTCCTGCCAAGTGTCCACCATAGCAAGCAGCTTACTATGGGGGCACCCGAGCCGCTACTCTGTGTGTCAATTCAGACATGGAGCCGTGGTTCAGCCCCGCCCCCCTCCTCATTGGCTCACTAACTTTGATTGCCAGCAGTGGGAGCCAAATGATGCCGCACTGCCCTCTCAGCCGAGACTCCTGCAACATCGCTGGATCGAGATGGGCTCAGGTAGGTATTAGGGGGGCTGCTGCACACAGAAGGTTTTTTTATCTTAATGCATAGAATGTATTAAGATAAAAAAAGAAAAAATTCTGACTTTACAACCACTTTAAACATGTGCAATGTGTATGTTTTTTTTTAAGCATTAATATGGCCTCAAAAAGGCCATACCTCTGCTGTATATATGGGGGGTCTTAGTGATTCTTTCGCTAGTGATTTGTTGTCAGTTATAGAATTATTTTTGTGAATATATGCCTGTTAATGTACTTAAAAAAAGCTCTTTGGAGCTTCTGCTTCAAACAAGTTAACAATCTGTTCTTCTTTAGGCTACCTCTATTCTTTATCATTAGCAAGATATATCCTGGGTGTAATGAGCTGTCATTCTTCCACTCATCTGCCTCTGTCTTTATTTCACTTTGCACGTATCATTACAAGGAATTAGGTTCTGCTCATTTCTTCTGTCTGCTCAATGTGCAAAGGTTTTAGTATTCACAGGTTCACAATGCATTGAGACAAGCAATCCAACTACTTCTCTAGGTGCCCTGAATAGCCATACAAGCTTATATCAAACATTACAGTTTACATGTGTTAAGTGTACCTATCACTTACTGGAGAGGTTACTTGGCTCCTAAATGATCAGACCGTATCCAAATTTGCCACACACTGACTGTCCCTAGTGATGTTGAACTCCAGGCACATAAACATCATTTAAATATATTTCTCAATAGCCACAAAGAAATAAGTTGCCCATGGGATTTTGACAAGAGTTGCACCAAACCAAAATAGTCCAATACATTCTAAAAACTTAGAAGCTTTTATTTGAATACAAGAATAAAAATACATCAAAGAATGAAACGTAGTTATAACATACAGTGCCTTGAAAAAGTATTCATACTCCTTGAAATTTTCCACAATTTGTCATGTTACAACCAAAAACATAAATGTATTTTAGTGGGATTTTATGTGATAAACCAACACAAAGTGGCACATATTTGTGAAGTGGAAGGAAAATGATAAATGTTTTTCCAAATTTTTTACAAATAAATATGTGAAAAGTGTGGCGTGCATTTGTATTCAGCCCCCCTTTACTCTGACTTGTTTTATCCGCAATCATTAAGGGAGAGCATGTCATAGTGGCTGCATTCAGGATCACAGCATTTGAGCAAGAGACACAGTCCTTGTGCACCAAGCACTCCACCTGCAGTGACAATGGTTTCCCTACTTGTTCTGTTCTCGCTACACGTTTGCCCCTGGCGTGTGTGTAGCTCAACATACAGTTTAAACCTTGAATCCTACAATAACCAGACTGTCTGTAACTTTGGATCTTTATTACGATGAACAGGTGGTGGTCATATAAGATAGGATATGATATGCGCTGCGAAACTAGGAATAAACAGACAATGAACATATATAAGAATTACATGAAGAAGAAGAAATAATAATAGATAATAATAATAATAATAGACATAAGAAATGCCTACTAGGTATACAAATAAACAGTCTTTAGCATACCAGCGATGCTGCCCTAGAAGGATTGGGAATTCATGGTTGTCATCTTTAATTCTTTGAAAGACTATACACCCTAAATGGTCTCGGTCACTGTCACAGGCAACGTTGTCACTAGGGGGGCTTGTGAAGGGACAAGACATGTGGGTGGTGTAGGGCGATTCCTTAACAAGGAAGTGGTTGTGGCATGGCTGGAAAAGAGAGGGACGCCCATTCTCTAGGGTATTTGTGAGCATGCTGCTAACGGAGTCAGGTTTGTGCACACTTCCTAGACAAACATCTCCTATGATGACCCCTCCAAGGTCTAACCTCTGAGCATAAGGAGTGTTGTTGGGACCATTAATTTGAGCTCTTGATTTGTGGACTCGTAATATATCTCTCCCAAGGAGTAGGACAATCTGAGCCTGAGGATCAAGTTCTGGTATCAGATGCGCAATGTGTTTCAAGTGTGGGTGATGAGCAGCTACATCTGGTGTAGGAATTTCAGATCTATGGTCAGGGATCTGGTTGCATTCGATAAGAGTTGGCAAAGATAAGCATGATTGTCTGTAAATGGACTCAACTTGGTAGCAGGATGCTCTGCTCCCCGCCGTCTCCACTATTCCTGCACAAGTTTTTAAGGAGTAGGGGATGCTGGGGCCTTTAATGACATAGATGTCAAAGAAGGTTGAGCTGGCTAATGACTTGTTACTTTGGTCATCCAGAATTGCGTAAAGCTAATTAGGTTTGTCTTTTTGGCCTGCTGGGTAGACTCTGACGAGGCAGATTTTGGAGCAGGACCTGCCACCTATGACTCCTTTGCAGACCTCTGTACATTGTGAAGGAATCTCTGGTGTAGTTGTAATGGTGTTCTCTTCCTCCCCGCCAAGCTCACTAGTGCTGAAAGTGTGTTGTAAAGTCCATGGAGCTGGCCCAGGATGTAAACCTGTGTTGTGATCTGAGCTGTCATATTCTGTGCATTTTAAACTGACCTTACAGTTCTTGGCGAGGTGAGATGTGGAAGAGCAGCCTCTGTAGCGGATGTGGTTCTCCTTGAGGAAGGCCTTGTGGTCCTGCAGGGTTTTCTCTCTGAAGGCTCTGCATTTTAGGAGAGGATGTGGCTTCCGATGCAAGGGACACTGCTTACCAGGATCTTTGACCTTTGTCTCTGAGTTAGAGAAGCTGGCAGACCTGTGAAAAGAATCTGGAGGAGTCATGTTAGTTTTGTGTATTGTGACTGTAGGTTTGCGAGGGTTAAGTCCCGAAGGAGCAGCACATGACAATGTAAAATCAAAACTTGGATCATTTCTTGTTTTAGCTTGCTGACACACAAAGTCCACAAAAACAGAAAAAAGAGGGAATGGAACATCATGCTGTCTTTTAAATAGGGATACATGTGTAATCCACTGCTCTTGCAAGTTATAGGGTAGCTTTTGTACAATGGGGTTGACACCTCTGGCTGTGTCAAGGAATGCAAGTCCTTGTAAGTCCCCCTCGGATTTAGCTACTTGAAGTTCCATTAACAAGTCACTTAGCTCCCTAAGTTTCTGGTAGGCTTTGTTAGGTATTTTGGGGAAGTTATCAAGTCTTTTGGATAGTGCATTTTCTACTGCTTCTGCTGAACCATAACACTCATCAAGTCTATCCCAAATCATTTTAAGACCAGTGTCTGGGTGGTTTATATTTATTGTCCTGATTCGCCTGGCATGCTCGGCAGACTCATTTCCAAGCCATTTGATCAGGAGGTCTATCTCTTCACTGCAAGACAGATCTAAGTCTCTGATGGCATTTTGAAAGGAAGACCACCAGGCTCTGTAGCTTTCAGGGCAGTCATTAAACTTTTCAAGTCCTTTGGTGACTAACTCACGTCGTGCAAAGAACCTTGCAAAGTCTATGGTGGCTTGGTTAGCCTGCTGTGTGTTGCCATGGTGAGATGGCTGTGTGTAGTCATACATTTTTAGGGTGTCAAGCCAACCTCTGTCGTACCGTTCTGACTTGGACGTTGGTTCTGGAGGACGATTAGAAGGCTCTGTTATCTCATGTTTAGGGAGTCTTTCGTAGGAGGCGTCACTTTGCATGGATTTCTCCTGTTTGCAGGCTTGAGGCTTGTCGCTGACTTGCGGCGGTACCGCGTAGTGTCTTTGGCTTGTCTCTTTGACGTCATCTTTGTCACTGCTTGGCTTAAAATGTTAGTTGATGTAATCTGAAGTTCGTTGTAGAGAATCTTGAGTTTCAGCTTCTGGGTCGAGGATATTGCTGCGTCTGCTGCATTCACTTCTCGGGTATACAGCTAATTCTAAGGCCTCTGCTTCGGCTATGGCGGCTGCTGCTTCCTTCTCTACAGTGAGTTTCTCTAAGATTACTTCTAGGAGAGCTTCCTCTGCCTCTAACTGTTGCTGTGCTTTCTCGGCCTCTAACTGTTGCTGTGCTTTCTCTGCCTTCAGTCTCACTTTCTCCTTTTTAATCTGCATTTCTTGCTCAGCAAAGGCTGCTCGGGCTTTGGCAGCTTCAGCTTTTGCACGTGCAATAGCGAGTGCATTGCTTGCGGAGGAAGATCTAGAGAAGCCGCAAACTTGGGACCTTGTCTTGAGTGAGGATGCCTGGCTATGTGACATGTTGCTTGCAAGAATGCTTGACTGTGTAGAGACTGCTGTATTTCCGTATGCAGGTGACTGCGCTGACAGGGTAGCAGGCCTCTGTGTATTCACTGTCCTAAGTCCCACTTGCTGGATAGCTGCTGTTTCACTGTTCTGTTCTCGCTACACGTTTGCCCCTGGCGTGTATGTAGCTCAACATACAGTTTAAACCTTGAATCCTACATTAACCAGACTGTCTGTAACTTTGGATCTTTATTACGATGAACAGGTGGTGGTCATATAAGATAGGATATATAAGTTGCCCATGGGATTTTGACAAGAGTTGCACCAAACCAAAATAGGCCAATACATTCTAAAAACTTAGAAGCCTTGAAAAAGTATTCATACTGCTTGAAATTTTCCACAATTTGTCATGTTACAACCAAAAACATAAATGTATTTTAGTGGGATTTTATGTGATAAACCAACACAAAGTGGCACATATTTGTGAAGTGGAAGGAAAATGATAAATGTTTTTCCAAATTTTTTACAAATAAATATGTGAAAAGTGTGGCGTGCATTTGTATTCAGCCCCCCTTTACTCTAACTTGTTTTATCCGCAATCATTAAGGGAGAGCATGTCATAGTGGCTGCATTCAGGATCATAGCATTTGAGCAAGAGACACAGTCCTTGTGCACCAAGCACTCCACCTGCAGTGACAATGGTTTCCCTACTTGTTCTGTTCTCGCTACACGTTTGCCCCTGGCGTGTGTGTAGCTCAACATACAGTTTAAACCTTGAATCCTACAATAACCAGACTGTCTGTAACTTTGGATCTTTATTACGATGAACAGGTGGTGGTTATATAAGATAGGATATGATATGCGCGGTGAAACTAGGAATAAACAGACAATGAACATATATAAGAATTACATGAAAATAACAAATGCCTACTAGGTATACAAATAAACAGTCTTTAGAATACTAGCGATGCTGCCCTAGAAGGATTGGGAATTCCTCAGAACATGTAGTACAGGCTTAGCTGGCTCCATGCAGTCTGTCCTCCTCATGGAAAAGATGAAAGAGTTGCAATAGGAAGTGGGCTAGTTCCTAATGTTATGACAGGAAATGTCTATTGACCATAGAACACTACCCATCAATAGTCCTTTGTTGAGAATGGCATCTAGTGGGCAATGTTGTATTGCAAGTCCAGAAGATATTATTTTTCCTTTATAGGCTGAAGGCATGACACTACTGGTACTCCTATGTTCAAATGGTTCTAGGGTATTCTTGGGGAAGATGGGTAGACTTTTTCCTTAAAGTAGAATTATAGGCAAAACTTTTTGTTTTCATTTTGGTTAAAGTAAGAGAGGGCCAGTCAGTTTAATTTTTATCATCTGTGTGCTATTGGAGAGATTTCCCTTCACTTCCTGTCCCATATATGTAAGTGAGAGGAAATCCCTGGAAGCTCAGGGAATCTCCTGGGGACCCCCAGGTCACCAGAACTAGTGCCCCCATTGGAAGATTTCCCCTATTTTCTTTTCTGGGGATAACCCAAAATGTGGGATTTCCATTTACTTTCACTTTCAATGACAATGGTAAACAGGACAAATAGAGAGGGTGAATCTCCCTAACGGGGCACAGACAGCAATAAAACTAGCAGGTGTTCTAATCTCTCTCCACTCTATTCAAATCTAATAAAAAATTTTGCTTTTAGTTGTACTTTTTTGGTACAACATTTTTCTGTTAGCAACCTGTCTAGTCTAAAAGGAGGGTGGTTACCCTGTCACTGTGATTGGCCCACCTAATCCAGATCTTTCTTGCACTATATGCAAGGTTTAACCTGGCACAGGAAAGAATAGTGCTTTATGTGCTTCTTATAGATCCCAACTGGAATTGTCTTTCTGACCCTCTGCCTTTTTTTTATCCTTGGGTGTTTATCCCTCTTCCTGCTTCACAGCAGAATTATCCTGTACTGTTATGCAGAGATTTATGACTTAGCTGATGCAGTCTGTAGTTCTGTAGTTCATCCTGACTGCAAGGATTAAAACATCCACTGCCATTTTCCTCACTGGAATCTGACGCGGCAATGCCTAAAATTTCTGCTACTGTCTAGGATCCTCCACAGGACTCATTGTCAGTCAGCCGTATTTCAAATAATAAGATTGCATCATTCCTTCCTCTAACATGGTGTCTGGGCTTGGTTTTCATAGACATCAACAATTCCTTGTTATGCCTACCCATAGTGGGGAACCATCTGTTCGGCTCTTCATTGGATAAAATCATTAAAAATGTGAATCAATAGAGTGGATCAACTCCTTCTCATTCTGTAGTAAAATGTTCCTTTTTGCTCCTCCAAGCCAGGTTACAGTTCTTGGACTCAAAAGACTTTCACCCCCTCAAACTCAGGGATACTGTTCGTACATGGCCCACCAGAAATTCCAAGCCTGCAGATTATTCATTCTTATAGCTCTGGATTAACTTTAGAAAGTGATGTTTGCCAACCTGCTTTGTGGCAGGGAGGAGGATCACAAGCACTGATCTTCCTCCCTGCTTCTTGGTAACTTCTCAGAGACAGGGGCTTTTCAGATTCTTGGTCATGTTGATTTATAAGTGTAGCAGCCTGGGCAGCACAGTGGTGTAGTGGTTAGCACTTTCACCTAGTAGTAAAAGGGTCCCTGGTTTGAGACCCAACCATGACACTACCTGCTTGGAGTTTGCATGTTCTCCCTGTGCCTGCATGGGTTTTCTTCCAAAAGACATGCTGTTAAGTTAATTGGGTCCTGTCTAAATTGGCCCTAGTATGTGTATGTATAAATGTGAGTTAGGGACCTTAGATTGTAAGCTCCTTGAGGGCAGGGACTGATGTGGCTGTACAATGTATATGTAAAGCGCTGCGTAAATTGACAGCGCTATATAAGTACCTGAAATAAATAAGACTACATCAAATTTAGACTTTTAAAAATGCCTACAACTAAAACCAAAACCGAAACTAAGTGTGGAAGACTCAGTTTATGAAGTCTCTGGGGTTTCTTCTCACATGCTTTTCAGTAGGCTATATTCTTTCTTCCTGCAGTTGGGAGTAGAATGCTTAGCCCTTAGTGCCATCAAAAGTTATGTGTCTGCATTGTTTGTTCTCTTTCAAAAGCTGCCAAACTAGCTGCTGACAAAACCTGTGCCTGTAATCACACTGGAAAAAGTACCATTAAAGGTCCGTTTTTTGTCCAGTTAATGGGCTCAAATGGAAAATCGTTTTTAACTTTTCAGTGCTGAAAAATCGAAGGAGCAGGTTGGGAAATTCTGCTGAACGAATAATAGATTGAAAGGTTAAAGGGGTTGTAAAGTCTCCAGATTGTTTACCTTAAAGTGGTTGTAAAGTCTCCAGGTTTTTTACCTTAAAGTGGTTGTAAAGTTAGAAGGTTTTTTATCATTCTATGCATTCAGATAAAAAGCCTTCTGTCTGCAGCAGTCGCCCACAACCCCTTTCAGCTCCCCTTACACTTACCTGAGGTCCCTCTCTGTCCAGCCATGTCCACGAGTATCTCAGCCGTACGAGATTCTTCCTCCTTATTGGCTGAGACACAGCAGTGGTGCTATTGGCTGCCGCTGCTGTCAGTCAGAGTCGGCTAGCCAATCAGGGGAGAGAAGGGGGGCTGGGCCCGGGTCGGGGCCCCTTGTCTAAATGGACACTGGGAGCTGTGACTCAGCTCGAGTGCCCCCATAGCAAGCTGCTTGCTGTGGGGGCACTGAACAGGGGGTAGGGGCCAGAAGCACAGAAGAGGGACCCGAGAAGAGGAGGATCTGGGCTGCTCTGTGCAAATATACCGCAACAGAGCAGGAAAGTACATGTTTGTTATTTTTATAGGGGAAAAAAGGAGACTTTACAATCATTCAATGCATTTTGACTTTAATTTGTTAGTCAAGTCCATCCAAATCTGCTAGTGCATCTAACACCACCCTTTCCCCAGAATGACAATGGTGCCATCCAAAAGATGTCTCGTTGCTCCTCCATCCAAAGGTATCCTAAGATATCCTGGGGAAGTTCAATGACAAAATGCGTAAGTGTATGCAGAGCCAGAAGTGCTGTTCACCAAATATTTTTAACCACCCGCCGACCGCTCACAGTAAATATACTGCAGGTGGCAGGTACAATAACTTACATATACGTGATCGGCCTTCTTCTGGTTTTGGAGCACACATGCAAGCACCTCCTGCCGACACAGCATGAGTTTGGCACCTGATTTCAACCAATGAAGAAAAAAACGAGGAAGAGAGGCACCTCTAAGTGCAGTATGTAAACTGAATTTAATAAAAACACTGTACAAAAACACTCACATTTTGTGGATTAAAATAAAGCATATCATGTGATTGAATTCCTGGAGGAGGGGAGTCCGTCAGATCAGTCACTGCATCGCTGTCTCCTGCTGTGCGTACGGCTGTGCTTGAGCCACCGCTGAAGCCGGCCGCGGTGATGAGATACTCCAAAGCGAGGCCTGGAACGCTGATGGAAAGCAGGCGCGGGGCTGTGACGTCACCGGGATGCGACGCGTTTCACGAGCGTACGGGCTACGATGTCACGGTAGCCGCGCTCCTTCATCAAGCTGCCAGTGAATCGTGGGGATGGTTTAAAAAGAGCATGGGGGCGGGAACAAGTGGACAAGAAGGAGGAAGGGGGATGGGGGAGGGGGGGGGAAGGACGGAATGGGAAACGAAAAAGATAGAGAAAGGGAGGGGAGGGACGAAGAAAAAGGAGGGGAGGGGTGGCCATGTGTATAAATTACAAATTGCAAACAAACTCTTAGCAGGTGATAAGGTGCATATCAAAAATTAGTCTCAGTAAATAATGGGAAGAATTTGATAATGATAATAATAAATGTATGTTAGTAAAAAAGAAAAAGAAAAGAAAATTAATAATAATAATAAAATAAGTAAAATGGATAATTAAATGAATAAAAAGTAATAATAAATGATGATTGAATAATAATAAATGAATAATGAAAATTAAATAATAAATAAATGGATAAATAACAATTGATCGTATGAATATAAGTGTATACATACATAAGAATTATGCCTAATTAAGAGGGCGAAATAAGAGAGGTATAGGTGAGGACACGTCAGGGTGCTTATAGAAGTACGATTGAAATAATGATAATAAGAACTTGGAGAAATTGGTTGTTGATGATCAATCATAAGATAATACATACGGGGAAAGAAAGGGGGGGGGGGGTTGAGACCAGCGACTACTCACGGTCATTGAAAACTAATAGGTGACCCGAAAAAATGGTAATTAGATAGAATGATTAGGTTGAAGAGTAGTTAGATGGTGTAAAGATTGAACCTTACTAGAGTGATCGAAACTATTGATACATCTACTTACATTACCTATATGTGCACAAATATGCATCTGGTCATGAGCATACGCACACATGGGAAAATAGAAAAAACCTCTACTACATGGCCCCTGTGCATGTATATGACTCATAAGGTTAAAATAAGAAAAAATAAAAATAAAAATAAAAATAAAAATAAAGATAATAGAAATAATGAATAATAAATAGTAACAGTCAAGGAAAATTAGATATGTTATATGTTTTTTAAAAACAAAACATATAGGGCCATAAACTCATTATACCTTTGAAGGTCAATATGTATCATTAGGACAACTCATTTATTTGATTATAAAAGAGGGAGAAATGATGGTAAACAGATATGAAAGGGTATATAGAAATGTATACAATGTGTTTTACAGGATAGTTGCAATCTCGATACTTTCATTGATTCCACCTGGTGAGAGTACGTCTAGAGTATAGATCCAAAAGGTCTCACGTGCACAGAGCCTCTTGAATCTTTCGGCCGCTGGGACGGACCTTGGGATCTGTTCTATAACCCACACCTTTAGGCCCTCCGTAGAACCTTGATGGACTGAGGCAAAATGTCTTGGAACACTATGGGGATCTGTTCCGCCCTCTATAAGCCTTCTGTGTTCCCCAAATCTTCGTCTTAATGCTCTAATTGTCCGGCCCACGTACATTAGGCCACATGGACACCTTAGGCCATAGATGACGAAGTCGGACGAACAATTAAAGAATTCTTTTAGCACATAGGTCTTGCCTTTGGTGGTGAAGGATTTTTGTCCATGCTGGACAAAGTTGCAGGTTTTGCATAAGGCCTTACGGCATTGGTATATGCCTACCAGGGGAATCAATGTGGGTACAGGTGGTATTGTTGAGGTGGATTTGAACTTACTGGGTGCAATCTTATTTTTTAGATTGGGGGCCCTGCGATAGATGACTTTAGGACGAGATGGAAGTATTGTTTTTAAGTGGGGATCTTGGTGTAATATACTCCAATGTTTTTCCAAAATCTTCTCCATCCCTTTGTATTTATTATGAAAAGTAGTTATAAACTTACTAGAACCATCATAAGTATGTGGATTGGTTTTTGGTTTTGATGGTTTACCATGCAGGTAATATTTGAAGGCGTCTTCCACCAGGGGTTCGGGATATTTTTTGTCGTAGAACTTTCTTTTAAGGGTTTCACTTAGTTCGACATAGTCCGAATCCTTAGTGCAGTTTTGCCGAAGACGGCAGAACTGTCCTTTTGGAATATTTGTAATCCATTTGGGAAGATGACAGCTTTCAAAATGTAAGTACGAATTACCTGCTGTAGGCTTAGTGTAGTTTCTTGAAGTGATGGTGGAACCATCATGTCCTAGTTCTAGATCAAGAAAAGCAATGGTAACTGAGTCAGTGGCTGACGTGAACGACAGCCCATAGGGGTTGGTATTGCAGTGTTGGACAAAGGAGGTTATTAAGTCAGTATCACCGTCCCAGATGATGATAAGGTCATCAATATACCTCCCGAAGAATATGATATTGGCCGCAAAGGGGTTATTTTTGTAAATAAAATTATTTTCCCATAGGCCCATTGCAAGATTAGCATAAGATGGTGCAAAGTTTGCCCCCATTGCTGTGCCTTGTATCTGCTGGTAATATTCTTCATTAAAGGAGAAGTAATTGTGCGTCAAGCAAAACCTTGCTGCCTTCACAACAAACTCTGCTTGGCGCATATTGATCAACGGATCTGTGGATAGGAAATGTTCCAATGCCATTAGTCCGAAGTCATGTGGGATGGAGGTATACAAAGAACATACGTCCAGTGAGAGCCAGGTGTAGGTAGGCTCCCACTTGTATGGAGATAGCATTTCCATGAGATGGGTGCCATCCTGAATATATGATTGTAATTGAGCAACTATGGGTTGTAACAGTTGATCAATATATAGACTAAAGCCCGTGGTGACACTGTCCATGGCTGCCACGATGGGTCTACCTGGGGGATCCTCTAAGCTTTTATGTATCTTAGGCAGGTGGTAGAAGTAAGGTACTTGGTAAAAAGTCTTTTGCAAGAAAGACTTCTCGATTTTTGTAATGATACCTTCTTGAAGGGCAGTGGAGATCAACAGGTCAGCTTCCATAGCATATTCGGTTGTAGGGTCCTTGGGAAGTTTAACGTATGTCCTATTGTCCGAGAGTAGCCTATGTGATTCTTTAAGATAATCAGTTTTATTTTGTAAAACAATACCTCCTCCTTTGTCAGCAGATTTTATTACCAAATCATCTCTATGAATGATTCGGTCAAGTGCTCTAATTTCTGAAGGTGATAAGTTATTGAGTTTGGAGGCCGAAGAGGATTCACATAGTTTCTTTAAATCTGAAAAGACAACTCTATAGAATGCTTCTATGTATGGGCCCTTGGATTGTGTGGGAAAAAATATTGATTTGGGTTTTAGTGTGGTATGAACAATTGGGGGGGATGTTGCAAGATGCTGGGTTAACCTGTGAAACAATATGTCATCACTATCAGATGCATTAGAATCAACAATATCTAAAGAGGATTCATAGCTAAGTTCCTGTGGCACTGTAGTGGAACTAGTCTGGGAATCGGGATTATGTAGGGTGTTGATAGATTTCTCTGATTGGATATGGAAGTGCCTTTTGAGGGTAAGGTTACGTACATAACCATTGAGGTCTTTAAAAAGAACAAAAGGATTCGGTTTATTAGTTGGTGCGAAATTGAGTCCACGGCCAAGTAGAGATAGATCTGCATGAGATAGTATATGTGAAGATAGATTAAATATTTTTATAGTTTGGGGTATTTTAACATGTTTGTCCGATCTCCTGTTTCGTCCCCCTCTGCATCCTCTTCTGTGAGCTTTCTTTTTCGGGAAGTTTGTGCAAGAGGAGGACTGAGCACTAAAAAAGAGACAGGGGGAGATGGTATGGCTCCAGAAGAGGATGCAGATAGGGGATCACAGGAAACCAGATTATTCAGGGCAGGAGACACCTTGGTAGGGATAGATAAATTGATTAAATTGAGGATAGGGGGGGAAACGGTAGGTGTATTCGAGACCTCAGTCGGAGCAACTGAAGCACTGGAAACAGGGGGAGCGGATGAAGTCAGAGATCATGGATTACAAGGCCTATTGTAAAATTGATGTAAAGCACGGATGAGTTCATCCTTCTTATTAATGTTATTATTCTGAAGATGATAGGGCAATGGATCAGAGACCTGTGAATGGCGGTTATTCCGCTGCTGTGTGGTAAGAGTTCTTTTGTTTGGAAAACGGATGCTCATAAGGGGTATAGGTGGGTGACTAGGAGGTACAGGATCATGTCCGGTGTGGCTCAGAGAGTGGGGATTAGTATGGGTATGGGATGTGTAAGGAATATCCTTTTTGTTCCATGAAAAAATCCTGTTCAGGTTATAATCGTCCAGGTCACGTTTGAGTTTCCCCATTTTTTTATTTACAAAATTATCCTCATCTTTTTGTGTTTTTTCTTTTAATATTTCTAACCATGAAGATGGGATGTGGATAGAGCATCTGGATATCTCTTCTATAAGGGAATTGACGAGTTGGCTGGCTGAATTGAATTTGTCCGTACGGTGAGAGATGAGTGTTCCCATCCACTTGGTGGTACAGAATTCTGCAATACTAGCCCATTCTTTTTTGTGCTCTTCATTCAAGAAAAGGGGACAGTCTTTCATCACTGTCCCCTTTTCTTGAATGAAGAGCACAAAAAAGAATGGGCTAGTATTGCAGAATTCTGTACCACCAAGTGGATGGGAACACTCATCTCTCACCGTACGGACAAATTCAATTCAGCCAGCCAACTCGTCAATTCCCTTATAGAAGAGATATCCAGATGCTCTATCCACATCCCATCTTCATGGTTAGAAATATTAAAAGAAAAAACACAAAAAGATGAGGATAATTTTGTAAATAAAAAAATGGGGAAACTCAAACGTGACCTGGACGATTATAACCTGAACAGGATTTTTTCATGGAACAAAAAGGATATTCCTTACACATCCCATACCCATACTAATCCCCACTCTCTGAGCCACACCGGACATGATCCTGTACCCCCTAGTCACCCACCTATACCCCTTATGAGCATCCGTTTTCCAAACAAAAGAACTCTTACCACACAGCAGCGGAATAACCGCCATTCACAGGTCTCTGATCCATTGCCCTATCATCTTCAGAATAATAACATTAATAAGAAGGATGAACTCATCCGTGCTTTACATCAATTTTACAATAGGCCTTGTAATCCACGATCTCTGACTTCATCCGCTCCCCCTGTTTCCAGTGCTTCAGTTGCTCCGACTGAGGTCTCGAATACACCTACCGTTTCCCCCCTATCCTCAATTTAATCAATTTATCTATCCCTACCAAGGTGTCTCCTGCCCTGAATAATCTGGTTTCCTGTGATCCCCTATCTGCATCCTCTTCTGGAGCCATACCATCTCCCCCTGTCTCTTTTTTAGTGCTCAGTCCTCCTCTTGCACAAACTTCCCGAAAAAGAAAGCTCACAGAAGAGGATGCAGAGGGGGACGAAACAGGAGATCGGACAAACATGTTAAAATACCCCAAACTATAAAAATATTTAATCTATCTTCACATATACTATCTCATGCAGATCTATCTCTACTTGGCCGTGGACTCAATTTCGCACCAACTAATAAACCGAATTCTTTTGTTCTTTTTAAAGACCTCAATGGTTATGTACGTAACCTTACCCTCAAAAGGCACTTCCATATCCAATCAGAGAAATCTATCAACACCCTACATAATCCCGATTCCCAGACTAGTTCCACTACAGTGCCACAGGAACTTAGCTATGAATCCTCTTTAGATATTGTTGATTCTAATGCATCTGATAGTGATGACATATTGTTTCACAGGTTAACCCAGCATCTTGCAACATCCCCCCCAATTGTTCATACCACACTAAAACCCAAATCAATATTTTTTCCCACACAATCCAAGGGCCCATACATAGAAGCATTCTATAGAGTTGTCTTTTCAGATTTAAAGAAACTATGTGAATCCTCTTCGGCCTCCAAACTCAATAACTTATCACCTTCAGAAATTAGAGCACTTGACCGAATCATTCATAGAGATGATTTGGTAATAAAATCTGCTGACAAAGGAGGAGGTATTGTTTTACAAAATAAAACTGATTATCTTAAAGAATCACATAGGCTACTCTCGGACAATAGGACATACGTTAAACTTCCCAAGGACCCTACAACCGAATATGCTATGGAAGCTGACCTGTTGATCTTCACTGCCCTTCAAGAAGGTATCATTACAAAAATCGAGAAGTCTTTCTTGCAAAAGACTTTTTACCAAGTACCTTACTTCTACCACCTGCCTAAGATACATAAAAGCTTAGAGGATCCCCCAGGTAGACCCATCGTGGCAGCCATGGACAGTGTCACCACGGGCTTTAGTCTATATATTGATCAACTGTTACAACCCATAGTTGCTCAATTACAATCATATATTCGGGATGGCACCCATCTCATGGAAATGCTATCTCCATACAAGTGGGAGCCTACCTACACCTGGCTCTCACTGGACGTATGTTCTTTGTATACCTCCATCCCACATGACTTCGGACTAATGGCATTGGAACATTTCCTATCCACAGATCCGTTGATCAATATGCACCAAGCAGAGTTTGTTGTGAAGGCAGCAAGGTTTTGCTTGACGCACAATTACTTCTCCTTTAATGAAGAATATTACCAGCAGATACAAGGCACAGCAATGGGGGCAAACTTTGCACCATCTTATGCTAATCTTGCAATGGGCCTATGGGAAAATAATTTTATTTACAAAAATAACCCCTTTGCGGCCAATATCATATTCTTCGGGAGGTATATTGATGACCTTATCATCATCTGGGATGGTGATACTGACTTAATAACCTCCTTTGTCCAACACTGCAATACCAACCCCTATGGGCTGTCGTTCACGTCAGCCACTGACTCAGTTACCATTGCTTTTCTTGATCTAGAACTAGGACATGATGGTTCCACCATCACTTCAAGAAACTACACTAAGCCTACAGCAGGTAATTCGTACTTACATTTTGAAAGCTGTCATCTTCCCAAATGGATTACAAATATTCCAAAAGGACAGTTCTGCCGTCTTCGGCAAAACTGCACTAAGGATTCGCACTATGTCGAACTAAGTGAAACCCTTAAAAGAAAGATCTACGACAAAAAATATCCCGAACCCCTGGTGGAAGACGCCTTCAAATATTACCTGCATGGTAAACCATCAAAACCAAAAACCAATCCACATACTTATGATGGTTCTAGTAAGTTTATAACTACTTTTCATAATAAATACAAAGGGATGGAGAAGATTTTGGAAAAACATTGGAGTATATTACACCAAGATCCCCACTTAAAAACAATACTTCCATCTCATCCTAAAGTCATCTATCTCAGGGCCCCCAATTTAAAAAATAAGATTGCACCCAGGAAGTTCAAATCCACCTCAACAATACCACCTGTACCCACATTGATTCCCCTGGTAGGCATGTACCAATGCCGTAAGGCCTTATGCAAAACCTGCAACTTTGTCCAGCATGGACAAAAATCCTTCACCACCAAAGGCAAGACCTATGTGCTAAAAGAATTCTTTAATTGTTCGTCCGACTTCGTCATCTATGGCCTAAGGTGTCCATGTGGCCTAATGTACGTGGGCCGGACAATTAGAGCATTAAGACGAAGATTTGGGGAACACAGAAGGCTTATAGAGGGCGGAACAGATCCCCATAGTGTTCCAAGACATTTTGCCTCAGTCCATCAAGGTTCTACGGAGGGCCTAAAGGTGTGGGTTATAGAACAGATCCCAAGGTCCGTCCCAGCGGCCGAAAGATTCAAGAGGCTCTGTGCACGTGAGACCTTTTGGATCTATACTCTAGACGTACTCTCGCCAGGTGGAATCAATGAAAGTATCGAGATTGCAACTATCCTGTAAAACACATTGTATACATTTCTATATACCCTTTCATATCTGTTTACCATCATTTCTCCCTCTTTTATAATCAAATAAATGAGTTGTCCTAATGATACATATTGACCTTCAAAGGTATAATGAGTTTATGGCCCTATATGTTTTGTTTTTAAAAAACATATAACATATCTAATTTTCCTTGACTGTTACTATTTATTATTCATTATTTCTATTATCTTTATTTTTATTTTTATTTTTATTTTTTCTTATTTTAACCTTATGAGTCATATACATGCACAGGGGCCATGTAGTAGAGGTTTTTTCTATTTTCCCATGTGTGCGTATGCTCATGACCAGATGCATATTTGTGCACATATAGGTAATGTAAGTAGATGTATCAATAGTTTTGATCACTCTAGTAAGGTTCAATCTTTACACCATCTAACTACTCTTCAACCTAATCATTCTATCTAATTACCATTTTTTCGGGTCACCTATTAGTTTTCAATGACCGTGAGTAGTCGCTGGTCTCAACCCCCCCCCCCTTCTTTCCCCGTATGTATTATCTTATGATTGATCATCAACAACCAATTTCTCCAAGTTCTTATTATCATTATTTCAATCGTACTTCTATAAGCACCCTGACGTGTTCTCACCTATACCTCTCTTATTTCGCCCTCTTAATTAGGCATAATTCTTATGTATGTATACACTTATATTCATACGATCAATTGTTATTTATCCATTTATTTATTATTTAATTTTCATTATTCATTTATTATTATTCAATCATCATTTATTATTACTTTTTATTCATTTAATTATCCATTTTACTTATTTTATTATTATTATTAATTTTCTTTTCTTTTTCTTTTTTACTAACATACATTTATTATTATCATTATCAAATACTTCCCATTATTTACTGAGACTAATTTTTGATATGCACCTTATCACCTGCTAAGAGTTTGTTTGCAATTTGTAATTTATACACATGGCCACCCCTCCCCTCCTTTTTCTTCGTCCCTCCCCTCCCTTTCTCTATCTTTTTCGTTTCCCATTCCGTCCTCCCCCCCCCCTCCCCCATCCCCCTTCCTCCTTCTTGTCCACTTGTTCCCGCCCCCATGCTCTTTTTAAACCATCCCCACGATTCACTGGCAGCTTGATGAAGGAGCGCGGCTACCGTGACATCGTAGCCCGTACGCTCGTGAAACGCGTCGCATCCCGGTGACGTCACAGCCCCGCGCTTGCTTTCCATCAGTGTTCCAGGCCTCGCTTTGGAGTATCTCATCACCGCGGCCAGCTTCAGCGGTGGCTCAAGCACAGCCGTACGCACAGCAGGAGACAGCGATGCAGTGACTGATCTGACGGACTCCCCTCCTCCAGGAATTCAATCACATGATATGCTTTATTTTAATCCACAAAATGTGAGTGTTTTTGTACAGTGTTTTTATTAAATTCAGTTTACATACTGCACTTAGAGGCGCCTCTCTTCCTCGTTTTTTTCTGCAGATCTTTGGGGCTTGGTTTCAGCTCTTTTTGGAAGGCAGCCATCTGTGTGGACTTTTAACTCTTTATTGAACTTGCTTTGCTCAGATAGACTTATTATGGACTTTAATAGTCATAATTACCCTTTGTCATTAACTAGATGGTAATATAGAGATATCCAGTTCTTTGCGCCTTTACTTGCTTACAGTGATTTCAACCAATGATTTTGGTTGAAATCAGCTGATCGGCTGTGTCCAATCACACACAGTGTTCTATGTTTACAAAAACTGTGTACTGTGAACATCAATCTGGCTGTTTCTTCTCCCTGAAAAGCAGGGAGAAAAAACAGCCAGATGGTAAAGTAAAAGCAGCACACATTACACATTGTTAGGCACACAGTTAACCCCTTGATTGTCCTTAGATCTAGACATTAACCCCATCCCAGCCAGTGTCTTTAGTACAATATTATCACTGATCACTGTATTCGTGTCACTAGCGTTGTCATCCTCAGTTAGTGACCCTCCCAGATAGCGTCTGTTAGCGCCAGATTGCCCACCACCCTGTCACAGCCCCACTATAAATTGCTGATCACACCCATTGCAGTATAGCGTCAAAGCTGTGTAAACTTCAGTATATATATACTATAGTTTGTAGATGCTATAACTTTTGAACGAACCAATTATTATACACTTATTGAGATTTTTTAACCAAAGACATGTAGCAGAATACATTTTGGCCTAAATTTAAGAAATTTGGTTTTCAGATTTTTTTTTTTTTTTTATTAGATATGTTTTATAACAGAATAAGTAATAAAATAAATAAAAGTAATAAGTAGAATATATATATATTTTTTAAACGTTTCAGCCTCTTTTAATTTATATAATAAAGAATAAAAGAAACTGTGGTGGTCAAATACCACCAAAAGAAAACTCTATTTGTGTGAAAAAAATTATATAAATTTAGTTTGGGTACAGCGTTGCATTACCACGCAATTGCCAGTTAAAGTAGTGCAGTACTAAATAGCAAAAAAATGCCCTGGTCATGAAAGAAGTAAAACCTTCTGGAGGTTTTTTTTTGTTTATGTGAGTATATTTCAATAAAGCTGTTGACATTGCCAGACCTGAGGAATAAAGAAGTACAGAAGGTGTTCTTTCACTTGTCCTAAGTTGTGAAAGAACAGAAGGGTGTTTCCAGCTGGAGAGTGGAGTTCCTGGTGAGGAAGGGATATGACCTGAATGTCCTGCTTATTGCTGTCACTGCACATAAGTCTGGTGAGCCTTCCATTCACTCAAAGTATTGGTGACCTCTACATGGCATTTGGTTTGTGGGTGTAGAGTTGTCTCTATGGATGCTGTTTCCACCTCTACTCTCTAAACATCTCCATGAAACATGCACTCACACTCACCAGCCACTCTATTAGGTACACATTGCTAGTACCAATTTGGACCCACTTTTGCCTTCAGAACTGTCTTAATTCTTCATGCCATAGATTCAACAAGGTGTTGGAAACATTCCTCAGAGATTTTGGTCCATATTGACTGGGGCTGCACAACATTGATCACATCACGCAGTTGCTGCTGATTTGTTGGCTGAACATCCATGATGCAAGTCTCCCATTTCACCACATCCCAAAGGTGCTCTATTGGATTGAGATCTGGTGACTGTGGAGGCCATTGGAGTACAGTGACCTCATTATCATGTTCAAGAAGCCAGTTTGAGATGATTTTAGCTTTCTGACATCAAGACTCATCAGATCAGGCAACATTTTTACAATCTTCTATTGTCCAATTTTGATGAGCCTGTGCAAAGTGTAGCCTCAGTTTCCTGTTCTTAGCTGAGTGGAACCCGGTGTGGTCTTCTGCTGCTGTAGCCCATCTACTTCAAGTTTCGATGCGTTGTGCGTTTAGAGATGGTATTCTACATACCTTGGTTGTAACAAGGGGTTATTTGAGTTACTGCTGCCTTTCTATCATCTTGAACAAGTCTGCCCATTCTCCTCTAACCTCTGACATCAACAAGGCATTTTCCTCCACACAACTGCCGCTCACTGGATATTTTCTCTTTTTTGGACTATTCTCTGTACACGCTAGAGACAGTTACTTGTGAAAATCCCAGTAGATCAGCAGTTTTTAAAATACTCAGACCAGCCCGTCTGGCACCAACAACCATGCCACGTTGAAAGTCACTTAAATCCCCTTTCTTCCCCATTCTGATGCTCGGTTTGAACTTCAGCAAGTCGTCCTCACCATGTCTAGATGGTCTAAATGCATTGAATTGCTGCCATGTGGTTGGCTGATTAGCAATTTGTGTTATCAAGCAATTGAACAGGCGTACCTAATAAAGTGGCCAGTGTATATTGTAAATAAAGACAACAACTTTTTGTTAGTCTGAGATGCTTGTTTTGACTTACAGAGATTGATGTTAGAATCTATTGTATTGCTTGTCGATATGAGGCATGTCTGGATGGTCGGTCTTTCCAGGCCTCCTTTTTAAAAGAAGTTCCCACAGTGCACCATCTGATATTGTTAACTCCTTTATATATCTGTTTTTCTCTTTTCTCTACAGAGCCTCACAGAAGCTCCTCCATAGGCTCAGTAATATGGATCTAAACACTGGCCAAAAGTTTCCTCTCCTCTCCCAAGGTCCTGGTGTTGGACCTCTCATTTACCTTTCCAGGCTCCCTGCCTGTGTCATACAATATTGATGACTCCCCTATACTAAGTGGTTAAAGGAGTCAGCCTGTAGCTCAGCAGTTTGAGAGCTGCATTTCTTGTCCCTCCCCAAACTCTCTCTGCTTTCATACATATTTTACACTGCTCTTTGCCTCTGGCTATATCTCTTCTCTTTCCTTCCCCTTTCACTTTTCCTGCTTGTTTGTTTTTATTATTTTAACACCTTTGCTTCGGAAATAGCTGCAACAATGTCACATGAAGTATTTAACAGGCATGGTGCGATCCACGATTCAGGATGCAACGTGAAAAAAAAAAAAAATCACCTTAAATTGCTTCCCAGAATATCAGCAATATTTTTTTTTACAATACAACAAGAAGATAATAACTAATAATTACTTAAACAGTTAGGCTAATCGTTTACATGCATCTTTTTTTTCTGAAAGAAAAAAACAACTGATGTTGAGCTATATTTTAATTTAAAAATTAACAACTGCAAATTTTTCATTTTTTTCCAGATAACGACTTTTTTCTCTTTTTACTGTTGAACTCACATTTCCAACAAAATATAGGGATCCGTGTATATAATGGTAAACATTATCAGTGGCCGAGCAGGCCTGGCGGCACTAAATGGTCCTAATAGAACAAGTTTCATAGCATCGAAATTGCAGGGCAGGGGTGCGCAGGGACCCCATAATTGGTTACTTTTCTATTAGCAGATAAAATTATTATACTGTAGATTATTCTATTACTGCTGAATTAAAGTAATAAATGAAGCTTTATTTGTAATCCTTGATCAACATAGTGTGAATGCCCATTATTTTCAAAGGTCTTGGCTTGGGAGGTGGCTCATTAGGCAAGGGTTAGGGAAAGCTTACTTTTTATTGGAAACATTGAGCTTTGTATGTGATTATATGTTTAGATTTAAGAATCATTTTGATGTTTTCACTATAGGTAACTTTTGCTTTTGCAGTTTTTTTAATTAGTACCCTCTTACGCCATAGAGGCTATTAGGCTATTTTGGGACCCCTAGAGGTTAGGTGAGCTGACATTTCACGTCTGGGTTGAATTCTTGATGTGTGTTGAGGAAAATAACTGATTGATGTGAGTTCGTTTTGGACAGGTATTAGAATTTACTCAGGTCAATAAACTTCAGGGAAAGAAGAGGACACAGGACACCCCAAAGAAACAACATTCATACTCCAAAAGCCTACTTACAGTTGAAACAGAAAAAAGAACATTCAAACCAGACTGACACTGCGTATACTTCTGATTGAAAAGCTCTAGCAGCGCTCAGTTTTCTGGAAGAGCCACCAGACTGTGAGGTCCAAGCTTCACTGGACACTTCTAATGCAGTGGGAGTCCATCCCTGGTGCTCCTATCCAGGATTACTCCTCCTGGGCAACAACTGTAGCCAGTAAATGAAAGCTTCAGGCCATGAACTTGGGCCTACCATTCACAATCACATGTTGTCCCCAGGCAGCAGGGCTGGCAGATCAGGAAACAGCTAAACATACACATGTCCTTCCCAAGCAATGTCTGGGAAACAAGAGAGCTCCCAGAAGGTTCCCCCAAATATTTACACCATTCCCCAGCATGCGTCACTGGCAAAAATTCCTCCTAGTGGTTTGCTAAGAAGATAAAAATATTCATAACCCAGGCTCAGGGCCATCTTAAGAGCATTATAGGCCCCCGGGCAATACAGTGCACTAGGGCCCTGTCTACACAATGACGCACGAGAATGAAAATGCAAATTATCAATAAGGCTATATTTATTGGTACTTCCAACAAAATCAGTGTTTAAACATTAACGCAACGTTTGGACAATATAACATGAGTTTGATGGGCACAGTGGCAGCTTTTGATGGGCACAGTGGCAGTGTTTAATGGGCACACTGGCAGCGTTTAATGGGCACAGTGGCAGCTTTTGATGGGCACAGTGGCAGCTTTGATGGGCACAGTGGCTGTGTTTGATGGGCACAGTGGCAGCTTTTGAGGGGCACAGACAGTGGCTGTGTGTGATGCACAACTTGAACGTACTTAAGTAGTTTTAGAATTACTTGAGGCCGCCGGCCTGGTGCAGTACAGTGTGTCACTCACAGCAGCAAGGCAGCGCCAGCTATCAAGGGCCATCTTTCCGCTCTGCTCCCTCTCCACGCTGTCTGAAGAACATGGCAGAGGTGGGCAGAGCTTGTTCACTAGCAGCTAGGGTGGCCGCGGTGCGCTATGAATGCTGGGGCGGCTGTGGCCTCTGACTGACATCACTGGTTGCTAGCTAGATGCCGGGCGGCTGGCGATTCTAGCAAGTGAGCAACCAGTCAACTTAAGCAGCAGATTGCAGCACTGAGCATCGGCCCTGGATGGGGCCCTCCAGACAAGTGGGGCCCCCGGGCAACTGCCCAGCGTGCCCAGTGGAAAAAACGGCCCTGTCCAGGCTACTGGATCTTCCCACACTACTCTCCAGCACCAGATAGAAGTAAACAATAACCTGAAGTTAGAGGAAAACCTGTAGAAAGCAGAGCTATCAATTCAAGCTTAGGCTGACTACAGGCTAGCTGCACTAAATTTAAAAAAGGGACATTACTGCTTATCAGGATCATCACCTCTATCCGATGAACAGCAAGGTGATCCAGGAAGCAGTAAAGCTGAACCAGGAAGTAGCAGAATTATCTCCCTGGCCGTGCGGGGTGACAATGGTGTGTAGATTATGAAATCTAAAGCTAAACTAATCTGCAAATGTTTTGGTTGATAAGACAGCATCTATCAAAAAATGGTGTAATCAGCTGCTCACCTTGAGTTTACTTTAACCTGAACTTGAGTTTTTAATGCTTTTTAGAACCCCCAATCCAGTTCTGTATATACACATACATGTCTACATAGCAGGCTAAATCTACTTATGTGAGGATCATTGGTCAATGGCTATTAATGTATTGCTGAAATTTCCATGTCAGATGTTTCCAAATCTCAAGAAAAAGTTTAGCTATTGGCAATGTCATTTCACCTTTCTGGTGACTTTCCTATCTCACGTGCCAGGCTTAAGGTCACATGCTTGTCTCCGCACTAAAAAATAACTGCCGAAACAAAGTATCGTCATCTCCTAACA
This sequence comes from Aquarana catesbeiana, assembly GCF_042186555.1. NCBI lineage: Eukaryota > Metazoa > Chordata > Amphibia > Anura > Ranidae > Aquarana > Aquarana catesbeiana. The sequence goes on along the minus strand of NC_133336.1, from coordinate 106,488,044 downwards.
TAAAAGAGAGTATGTTTACTGTTTCAAGAAGGTGACAGAGGAACCATTTGAAATAGGTATCTTCATGAAGTTAATTAATGTTTACTGAAAAACAAGTCATATTGTTACATCCCATGATATTATTATTATTATGCCAGTTTGATATATAGTTTGGCCTGTATGTTCAGTATTTTTATATTTTCAGCACCTCCAATGCAATATCTTCTTTATTATTAATTTAGCATTGGTGTCTTATATTCTTCCTTCATTTTCTTATTTTCTGCTAAAGTAAGATCTTATTTATCCAACTGTCTAAAGGAAGAATTTACCTTATTGTCCACAGCAATCCAATTCTCTGTTTCTTTCTTCTCATGTTATATATAGGTTGCACTGGGAGGCTGAGTAGTAGCTTTATGACTACAAGGACAGTTCTCCTTTCATAAAAAGGGGCTTTATACACTGCCTATGATATTTTCTAAACAAATATGTCCTTCATTGTATTGCCACCCAGACTATTTATTGCCCATCTGGACTTGAGAACACTGGTGCCCAACCTGTGACCCCAAGACCTCATGTGGTCCTTTGGTAATTATTGCCAGAAAGGGATGGAGGGGCAAGAAACAATAATTTGTAAAGGGACTGTAATGACAGTGATTTCTAGTCTCCTGTAACATGTTGCTGGGCTCTGACTGTCTCCTGCAGCATGTCTCCAACCATATGTTAGCATGTCTGCAATGTCTGACCACCTCCTTCACCTGTTGAGGTCAGAAGCCACAGCTAAGGCTGCCTGAAGCTACCAAATTGCCGGGGAAAGGGGATTGTGTGGCTTCTCTGCCACTGATCCCATCCATCCCTCTGACGGATCCCACCGCCCCTCTGCCACTGATCCCACAACCCCTTTTCAACTGATCCCATCCATCCCTCTGCCTCATCCCATCACCCCTCTTTCTGATCCCACCACCCCTCTGCCACTGATCCCATCCATCCCTCTGCCTCATCCCACCACCCCTCTGCTACCGATCCCACCACCCCTCTGTCACTGATCCCATCCACCCCTCTGCCTGATCCTACTAGGGTTGCCACCTGTCTGGGAATCACCCAGACAGTTCGGGTTTTGAATCATGTATCACGGTTTTAGACTGCCTGAAACACAGATACATTATTCAGATTGGACTATGGTTTCCCAGCAGGGTTGCTGGCTGCAGTTGTCTAAGCCAAGAGTGTCTCTTTCACACTGCCCAAAGCCAGCACTAACAGTCCCCCCCCACACACACACACCACACAGACGTGAGGTGGTGGGAGATTTGAAGCCCAGCAGCCACAGATACATCTGGATGAGAGGAGCTGACTGCCAAGAGGTGAGTGAGCTCACCATCCACCCCTGTCTGTGACTGAAGTCTCCCCCCTCCTTCTCTCTCCTGACTGAGTGAGTACACTAAGGTAAATCAGGGCTCTCAGAGCACTCTTTCTATAAGAATTCCCCTCTACATCAGAGGCCGCAGCTTTCCCTCTTATATCAGAGACCCCTTCGTACATCAGAGTTCTCAGTGTTCCCCCATAAATCTGGGTTCCCAGAGCACCCCTTATGTCAGAATCCCCAGATTTCTCCCTTACATCAGAGTCTAAACCCCCCTCCCCCTTACAGTGTAAGGGAACTCTGCGAGTTCAGATGTAAAATGGGAACTCTGTGGACTCTGATGTAAAGGGGGACTCTTGTGATTAACTTCATATAATTTAACCACAAAATGTATGTATAGTTTATACTATAAAAAAAATTGCTGTGTGCCGCTAAAGTGTTCGGGTTTGACTTTCAGAAAAGGTGGCAACTCTACCCACCACCCCTCTGCCACTGATCCCACCACCCCTCTGCCACTGATCCCACCACCCCTCTGCCACTGATCTCACCACCCCTTTGCTTGATTCCATCTATCCTTCTGCCACTGATCCCATTCATCCCTCTGCCACTGATCCTATTCATCCCTCTGCCACTGATCCCATTCATACCTCTGCCACTGATCCTATTCATCCCTCTGCCACTGATCCCATTCATACCTCTGCCACTGATCCCATCCATCCCTTTGCCTGATCCCATCTATCCCTCTTCCTTTGATCCCACCACCCCTCTGGCTGATCCCACCACCCCTCTGCTTGATCCCATCTATCCCTCTGCCACTGATCCCATCCATCCCTCTGGCTGATTGCACCACCCCTCTGCCTGATCCCATCCATCCCTCTGCCTCTGATCCCAGCCATTCCCCTGCCTCTGATCCCAGCCATCCATCTGCCTCTGATCCCAGCCATTCCCCTGCCTCTGATCCCAGCCATCCCTCTGCCTCTGATCCCAGCCATTCCCCTGCCTCTGATCCCAGCCATCCCTCTGCCTCTGATCCCAGCCATTCCCCTGCCTCTGATCCCAGCCATCCCTCTGCCTCTGATCCCAGCCATCCCTCTGCCACTGGAGAAAAATTGAGTTTTTCTGACCGCTTGAATTTTTGGATAAAATGTTTTTAATCATGCACACTTGTGCAGTTATCATGATGCACCACGGAATCTAACCGAATCATAGACAGGATAATCGTAATCGAATCGCATCATGAGACCAGTGAAGATGCGCACCCCTACTGTTAACATTGTTAGAGTTAGTGGCATATGGTTAAATGTTGTCATTTTTTGCAGGGTACTAAGATGGAAAAAGGGGCACCTTTAGCTCTAAGATGTTAGGTTAAAGGCGTTTCCCCAAATTTAAACTATATATATATATATATATATATATATATATATATATATGTACACATACAAATAATTTTGAAAGATGAAGTGAATTTCCATCTTTAAATTTTACCTATAGGTAAGCCTATAATAAAGCTTACCTATAGGTAGTGTAAATATCTCCTAAACGTGCACCGTTTAGGAGATATTTACGGTACATACAGCGAGTGACATCACTGGCACATGCCACCCGTGCTGTTCCTTTAGAGCCTTGTGCTGTGACCGTCACAAAGGCATACTAGCACATTATACCTTTGCCTTGCAGGTAAGAAAAATAAATACAAATGTGCAGCAGTTTACAACAGCTTTAATAAAACAAAACAAAAAATGCATATTTTATTTATATGTTAGTTCTCTTCAGGCCTGGAATAACACCTCTAAGGTAGCCTCTTTAAACACTTTTCTTGGGTAATTAAACACTACATGTTGCATTAGCACTTTTGGACCAGAATGGCAGAATACCTATGTTAAAAGGTTAAGTTATTGGCAAAGACAAATCATTTAATTTGGGAACACCTGACCAAATAAGAGTTTAAAGCATTTTCTGGCACAATGGCAGCATAAGTTCTACAATATAACTCAATATCTTTGTAAAGAACAACACTGTGTCATTGGTTCTTTTTTTATTCTAGGTAGGAGATAAAAATGACAGTGTCAGCAGTGGAAGGGTTAATAGTTTACTTAAAGGCTTGTCTCCCTCCTCCTGTGCCATGGTATGGGTATATCAGCCTAGCTTCTGCCACCCTTCCATCTGGTTGCACACACGACTGATCCCAGCAATTAGCTGCCTGTGTAGTACACAGAGATCAATAGCAATGAGCATAGCTGGGCCCATCTATCCCCTCACCATGCCCCTCCTCACCCCCCCCCCCCCACTTCCACCCCCCAAGCAAATGTGCAAGAGAAGCAGCTCAGGATGTCATCAATCACTACTGGCGGTGACAGCATGCCTGGGCTCACCAATGCCGGGATGTTTTAATAAGGCATCCATTAAAGCCCTCAAATAAATTGCAATTTGAAAACAGAAGAGGATCCAGGCCAAGTTTTTCTAATCCATCTTCCTACATGTCGTGTAATGTAATTGCGTTGTTAATTTAGCCAGGAACTTTCTCAGTGTGCTGTTCCAGTGTCACTGCATTATTTCCCAGGAGACAGTGTGTGTCACTGACAGTGTTTGTATATAAGCGGGAATGAATATCTGTGCATAGGCGCGTGAGATCCCGTGTGTGTGTGTGTAAATATACGTGTAAACGTCAATATGCGGATGTTGTAAACAGACCAAGGTCTTTAGTGTGATTAAAGGCAGACATTTAAATTCCCTTTAAATGTGACAATAGAGGTAAGCATATATTAAACGCTGACATATACAACTACAACTGTGAAACAGCTGCTAGGGAGGCCTAAAATGTGAGCATCATATATATGCTGGCTTAGAACTTGGCATTAGCTCGGATAATGGTTGTCTATATTCAGATTCACATAACTTTGTGCACACGTTCCATGAGTTTGCATGAAAAGCTGGGTATTAGCTTCAGTAAATGTGTTGCCCAGAAGAATCAATCAAATGACATTGTACCTTTTGTTTTTCTGGTAAATAATAGAATATGAAAGAATATCAGTAGATTCCTTGTGGTCAGGCAGCTCTGATTTCAAGTGATGCCATTGCAAGCATACGGTGACGATTTATTATGATGATATTTCATTTTTTAGGTTTAAACTTTAGTTCAACAATAAAGTGTCACTAAACCCACATCATAAAAAACTATTAATAAATGCTGTATTATATGCTGTTTCTACTCCCTCAGTCACTATGAGATTCATTTTCTGCATTCTGCAAAAAACCTGGTTGATCCTGCTGCTCTCTATCACCCCTTTCTGTCCATATGCCCAATGTAGCTAGGGATTTTGCAGCTGTGGTGGCAACTCTGCACATGCTCAGATTTAGTGATCTTCTATGCTGTTCATTTCCCCCCTATTACATCTGAGCAGCCCATGTGACTACAGAGTTATGCCCTGTACACACGACCGGTTTTACCCTCGGAATAAACTCTGAAGGTTTTTCTGACAAAGTTTCGACAGAATTCCGCTCAAGCTGTCTTGCATACGCACGGTCACACCAAATTCCGACTGTCCAGAACGCGGTGACGTACAACACATACGACGGGACTAGAAAATGGAAGTTCAAGAGCCAGTAGCCAATAGCTTCCGTCTCCTACTTGCTTCAGAGCATGCGTCAATTTTGGTGCGTCGGAAAAGCATACAGACGAGCGGTTTTTCCGATAGTAATTTGTTCCGTCGGAAAAATATAGAACACGTTCTATTTCTAAGTCCGTCTAAATTTTCGACAGAAAAAGTCCGATGGGGCATACACACGGTCGGAATATATGATGAAAAGTTCCCATCGGACTCTTTCTGTCAGAAATTCCGCTCGTGTGTATGCAGCATTACACATGTGGGCGTACGCGCAGTGGTAAATGACAGCTTACTCCCTCTTCCTCCTCTATGCCCACTAACCAGCTAAATACAATGGGGGGGGGGGATATTACATGTAGATTAATTGAGGCTTTACCTCCCACTTATTCTAAGACACAGGCTGAAGGGGTGTGACATAGCCTGTGATTGTCAGAAATCTGCCCATACCATTGTTTTGCCCAAACAAAAACAAACAAAGATTTAATTTCAAATATATATTTGTATGCCAATTTAAAACAGTTTATTGATATTATTTATTCATTTTTATTCTGTATTCCAAAGGCTGTTTTTTTATTTTGAACATGTGACCAGCAGCAGAGGACTAGAAGCTCCTCCTGTGTATGCTTCCCTGCAGACAGGCTGGGAAAGAGCTGGGTCATGTGACAGCTGTATATCGATTAGAAAAAAGCTACTTAAATGTTTTTTTTTATTATTAAAATAATTACAATGCCAGGGACAATGTAAATTAAACAGTGTGTATTTAGTATCACTTTAAGTGCACCTTGTAGGAGGTTAGAAAGTTGATGGACAAGCAAATGTCAGACTCCAGAGAACCCCTTACTACATGGCTCATGCTGAAAAGCCAGACATGTACAGCTAAATCAGAATATATAATATAATATATATATATATATATATATATATATATATATATATATATATATATATACAGTATCTCACAAAAGTGAGTACACTCCTTGCACTTTTGTAAAGATTTTATTACATCTTTTCATGTGACAACACTGAAGAAATGACGCTTTGCTACAATGTAAAGTAGTGAGTGTACAGCTTGTATAACAGTGTCAATTTTCTTTCCCCTCAAAATAACTCAACACACAGCCATTAATGTCTATACCACTGGCAACAAAAGTGAGTACACCCCCTAATTGAAAATGTCTAAATTGGGTCCAATTAGCCATTTTCCCTCCCCAGTGTCACGTGACTCACTGGTGTTACAAGGTCTCAGGTGTGAATGGGGAGCAGATATGTTAAATTTGGTGTTATCGCTCTCACTCTCTCATACTGGTCACTGGAAGTTCAACATGGCACCTCATGGCAAAGAACTCTCTGAGGATCTGAAAAAAATGATTGTTTCTCTACATAAAGATGGCCTAGGCTATAAGGAGATTACCAAGATCCTGAAACTGAGCTTCAGCACGGTGGCCAAGACCATACAGCGGTTTAACAGGACAAGTTCCACTCAGAACAGGCCTCGCCATGATCGATCAAAGAAGTTGAGTGCACGTGTTCCGCGTCATATCCAGAGGTTGTCTTTGGGAAATAGATGTATGAGTGCTGCCAGCATTGCTGCAGAGGTTGAAGTGATGGGGGGTCAGCTTTTCAGTGCTCAGACCATACGCAGCACACTGCATCAAATTGGTCTGCATGGCTGTTATCCCAGAAGGAAGCCTCTTCTAAAAATGATGCACAAGAAAGCTGCAAACACTTTGCTGAAGACAAGCAGACTAAGGACATGGATTAATGGAACAATGTCCTGTGGTCTGATGAGACCAAGATAAATGTATCTGGTTCAGATGGTGTCAAGTATGTGTGTCAGCAAACAGGTGAGGAGTACAAAGACAAGTGTGTCTTGCCTACAGTCAAGCATGGTGGTGGGAATGTCATGGTCTGGGGCTGCATGAGTGCTGCCGGGACTGGGGAGCTACATTTCATTGAGGGAACCATGAATTCCAACATGTACTGTGACATGTAGCAGAGCATGATCCCCTCCCTTCGGAGACTGGGCCGCAGGGCAGTTCAACATGATAAGGACCCCAAACACACCTCCAAGACGACCACTGCCTTGCTAAAGAAGCTGAGGGTAAAGGTGATGGACTGGCCAAGCATGTCTCCAGACCTAAAGCCTATTGAGCATCTGTGGGGCATCCTCAAACGGAAGGTTGAGGAGAGCAAGGTCTCTAACATCCACCAGCTCCGTGATGTCATCATGGAGGAGTGGAAGAGGACTCCAGTGGCAACCTGTGAAGCTCTGGTGAACTCCATGCTCGAGAGTGTTAAGGCAGTGCTGGAAAAAAATGGTGGCCACACTAAATATTGACACTAAGGGGCCCATTTTGGATATTTTCACTTAGGGGTGTACTCACTTTTGTTGCCAGCGGTTTAGACATTTATGGCTGTGTTGAGTTATTGTGAGGGGACAGCAAATTTACACTGTTATACAAGCTGTACACTCACTACTTTACATTGTAGTAAAGCGTCATTTCTTCAGTGTTGTCACATGAAAAGATATAATAAAATATTTACAAAAATGTGAGGGGCATACTCAGTTTTGTGAGATACTGTACTGTATATTAATAGTAATTGAACATGGCATTCAGATTCTTGCACAGCCCTACTTGTTTATTCTAAAAGGAAATTTGAATACATTTGGGGCAATTTTATTTTATTATATTTATTAAGTTTATCCATTGTTAACCACTTCAGCCCTGGAAGGATTTACCCCCTTAATGACCAGGCCATTTTTTGCGATACGGCACTGCATTGCTTTAACTTACAATTGCGCGATCGTGCGACGATGTACCTAAACAAAATTGATGTCTTTTTTTCCCCATAAATAGAGCTTTCTTTTGGTGGTATGTAATCACCTCTGTGGTTTTAATTTTTTACGCTATAAACAAAAAAAGAGCGACAGTTTTGAAAAAAAAAAAAGTTTTACTTTCTGCTTTACAACATTTCCAAACAAAAAAAAATTAACAAAAAAACCCAAATGTATTCATCAATGTAGGCCAATTTGTATTCTGCTACAAATTTTTGGTTAAAAAAATCCCAATAAGCGTATATTGATTGGTTTGCGCAAAAGTTACCGCATCTACAAAATAGAGGATAGATTTATGGCATTTTATTAAAAATTTCTTTTTTACTAGTAATGGAGGTGATCAGTGATTTTTAGCGGTACTGTGACATTGCGGCGGACAGATCGGACACCTGACGGACATTTTTTACACTTTTTTGTGAACAAGTGACATTACTACAGTAATCAGTGCTAAAAATATGCACTGTTATTGTACTAATGACACTGGCAGGGAAGGGGTTAACATCAGGGGCGATGAAGGGGCTAACTGTGTTACCTCACTGTGTGTTCTAACTGTATTGGGAAAGGCTCACTGGCACAACACACAGATTCGTCTTCTTGCATAGCAGAAAGACAGGATTTGTATGATCTTCCCTGTCAGAATGGAGATTTGCCTTGTTTACACAGGCATATCTCCATTCTGTCACTGTGGGGAACGATCGAGGGTGGCCGGCGGAAATCGCGTCTGCTGGACCCGCTGATTGTAAGGTGCCTGTGATAGGTAGTGTCCGAAGTGGAGCTTGTGTGCTGAGGATTCAGGCGAAAACTTAGTCAGGCAGATTAGGAGGGCAACAGATCAGGCAAAGCTTTACACAATCAAAATCCAGAGATTGGTCAGGCAAGCAAAGGTCATACACGAGCTGGCAGTGAAGTACAAAATCAGCAGGCTAGAGAGTAGTCAGGACTTCAGGCAGAAGTTCAAACACGGTATTCAGAGTCAAAAAGCAGTCAAAACACCCAGGAAGCTAGTCCAAACAAACGGGCACTGAGAGATAGGAAGTGCTGCTATTTATGGGCTGCTTTGATTGTAGATTGTCCACAGCTGGCGGTAGGTGGGGCTAGTGAGTCCAAGGTAATGCATCAAACTAAAGCCGGCCATACACGGTTCGAATTTCAAAAGAATTTTCTTTCGAAAATCGTATCAAAAAATTTTCGTACGAATTTCGCACCATTAGTGGGCTGCAGCAATGGCCGATTTTCGTGCGGCAATCAAATTTCAGGAATCGGACATGTTGGAAATTTTTACAAAAACGAACGATTTTCTAATCAATAATGGGAGAATCGTGCGAGAAATGTAATAAGAAAAGAAAATTTATGGAGAGAAAAGAAGATTCCCAGCCACGAAAATTCTTTTCTGTAGCAACATGAGGTGAAATTGAAGGCTTGGTCGGACGAATTTCGAAAATCAATGGTGGCATCATCGGATCACAAAAAAAAAGAACTTTCTGATTTTGAAAAGAAAATTTGTTCGAAATTCGACCATGTATGGCCTGCATTAGAGAACATAGCTATTTCTTGTGAAAAAAAAAGAGAACATAGCTATAACTCCAGAGCTCCTCTGTGGCACAACAAGCAAGACTGCAGCCGTGGGACCAGGAACATCCCGGTTCAAATACACCCAGGTACATGACACTGATTGGCTTGCCCACTGGCCAATGGGAGAGTATGCGTGCCCACAGATTACTGTATATGAGCCCGCGTCACCTGCAGAGTTGCTTGCAGAAAAAGCTCCGGAACACCGCTGATGTGCTGCAAGGCTGCTGCAGGCAGGTGGCGCCTGTGACATGTAGCAGATAACTAGGGTCACTGAGACAGAGGGTAGTCAGTACAAGCCAAGGTTCAGTGCCAGGTGGGTAGCAGAGGAGACTAGGTCAGGTGGGAGCCTAGGTCAGGACAGGTAACTGGCAGAGGAGAACGTTAAACAAGATGAGGTCAAGGGCAGGAGGGTCGGTAGTCTGAAACAAGCCAGGTCGGTAAACAAGAATCACAGGAAACACAGGAACGTTGGTAACAGCTGAGGATCAAACAGCACTTTAGCCAAGGGCTGGCTTCCTTATGCCCGTGTGATGTGCTGGCGGAGATGCTGGGTCCTAGATCCCTTCTCCTGCCCTGACAGATGCTGAGTCCTAGAGTCCTCCTGCTAGTAGTACCCTGACAGACACTATATTGACAGTTGCAGTGTTCCAGGCCTGGAATAACATCCTACAAGAAACCATCTAACATACTTAAACAATGCCCAAATTAGTGTATTGCTGCACATGAAGGTCATACATGTTTTTGTAATGTTTGTCTCAATACCAGTGATCAAAAACTATAGCTAGCGTAGCTTCACCTATCTCGGACACTGTTACTTTAAGGACTTAATACATAAAGTCGCTGGCCAAGTGGTACAGGGGGCAGAGCAATAATATCCTTGGAGGAGGCAGGTGTGGGTTGATGCTTTAGGGGTGAATAGCCAGTAGAGATATCCAGAGGCAAGCAGAACTCAAAGCTGACAAGAGTCAATTATGTAATACGGGGGCCGACAGAGGTCAGGGCCAGTGGCAGACAGTAAGCATAATCCAGGGACAGGCAGATGTCAGGGCAGGCAGCAGACAGTAAGCATATTCCAGGAACAGGTAGAGGTCAGGGCAGGCAGCAGACCAGACAATATTTTATGGACAGGCTGAGGTCAAGGCAGGAAGCAGACAAAAGTGTAATCCAGGATCAGGCTAGCTAGGGTCAGAATTAAAGATCAGAGAAACGTGAGCAGAGCCGGTGTATACAGAACTATCACAAGCTCAGAGTTGTGGGCTTCTGTTTAAATAGCACACCCTAGGTCTATCAGGGTGCAAGAGGCAGACCCGACTGAGCTGACCGCTGCCTAGAAAGGAGGAAGCTGTCTGAACGCGTACTGCTACTGGCCAATCAGAGTGGAGCTGGTGTTGTTGCAGAGCAGGGTTTGTTGCCTGTCAACCAATGCAGGTCAGGTAGAGATGGCAGCTGAGCAGGCTACAGGGAAATGGGAATTGCCGGTGTATGAGCGTATGAGACTCTCCTAACAGTTTTCAACTTTTATTGCAAATTCCATTTTAAAGTGTTATCATTTATTTTGGGTACAATATGTAATTATTTCAACAGGTTTGATCAATATATGATAAAAATAATACAAACCCCTCACAAGCACTGCAATTTACATTTCTACCAATATATGGGGATATTTTTGCGTTATCTATTGAATTATAGCAGTGGATAGTTGTCTATAAAAATATTTTTAGCACACTTTCTCGATGCTATTTCAAACAATACATTCCCTTTTGTACATTAGGATTATATTTGGATCCAGATGGCAAGGTAACACATTGAGCTTGCACTGTGAGACTACTGATCATTAGTACATCAGTGATGTACTGGTGTATCCAGAGAGTGCCTACCTCCAATTCTGAGTGCCTACCTCCCATCCTGTGTGCACACTCCGCAGCCAAAAGCAGACCTATTATTGTGAAATGAGTGGGAAGAATAATAAGAGAGGCAGAGCTGCTAGTGGGAACAGAAGTTAAAGAGATCCTGTTGATAAGTTAAAACATTTTCAGGTAAAGGCACAGAACAGTCAAGTATGTGAAATGCTTGTGTTATTGCTTTTTTTTTATATAACTGAATTTTATGCACCTGCAATGTATCTTTGAACTTGTCAAAAGATTTGACTATTCCAGGAGAGTCAGTACCCTTGCTCAGCTCATTCCCACCTTGAATGTCATAGTCCTCTCCTCTCCTAGGAGCGTGTAATCTCTCTCTCTCTGCTGGCCCAGCTGATCCACCTCCTCACCTCTTTACATAAAAGTAACACTGTGCATTGTTACTGTAATGCAGATCTTTATTTTTACCACAAGATGGCAGTGTTCAGCAACTTTGTTCATAAAGTTTCTATACAAGAATGCAGGATCACTTGGAACTTGTATACTGGAAACAAAACTTTTACCTCTAGTTTAGCTGAGAGCAAACTACACAACTCAGGATGCAATTGCCAGGGGGCAGGAGCAGATAAAAGGAAAAGCCTGGGTACAGGAAAGAGGAGAGCGAGAGATTTGGCTGCTGGAAGGATGTGTGTAGAGTGAAAGTCCGGTTGAGCCAGGAAGCCATGAGTATTGGAGGCAGACTGGTGGAGATCTGTTCCTAACCCATTAAACATTACCCTTGTTGCCAGTGTCTTTGCTGTTTCAAGTTACTTGAAGTTTAAAGTGCTGTTCCGGCCGAAATTATACTTTTTAAATAAAAATACCCTTATAATACACAAGCTTAATGTATTCTAGTAACGTTAGTCTGTAAACTAAGGTCTGTTTTGTTAGTTTATAGCAGTAGTTTGTTATTTTATAAAATTACAGCAGGCCGTGGCCATCTTAAGTGTGGGCATCTGAAGCCAGACTGTATTTCTTCCTGGATCTCATCCTTGCAGATCTCGCACATGCTCAGTGCAGCACAAGCAGTGTAATAGGTTTCAGGTCAGGCTTCCATAGCAACGGCAGTTTCAGAGGAAGTTGTCGCCCCTTCCCAGAAGGGATTGAAAACAGGAAATGATGCGATGGGCCGTGGCCAGGGAGGAGGAAGTGAAAAATGAATACAGCAGATATACAGTAGGTGCTGAGAAAAAAAAATAAAAAATATCCAATTTGTTTACAGTGCACAGTTTAGTGAGGGATGCTGAAGAGTTGTAAAAGTGGGTGGAACTCCACTTTAAGGACACTGTACAGTACCGTCCTCTGCAATCAGCACATGTGCCAGATTCCATCTGTTGCTGCAGTCTGCCATTCTTATCTGTTCCTACAAGTACTGCCTGCTGGTTACCTGAGTTAACCCTATCACTCCCTGCTAGGCAGAACTTTGCACCTATCCTAAATCAAGTTTAAGCCATCCAAGGAAGAAATTAGCTGCTCAAGTTCAACTGCTTAATCTAAAGGAACATACATCTGACAATTCTCTCCCCCCCTCCTACTAAAGTAACCATTCAATATTCTTAAAGTGATTTTCCGCACCAACTTCATCTATTAAAGGGGAACTCTGCTGACTACTTTACCATCTTTAGAGATTGTTCAGTTTACTTCTTGAAGAGACCGCATGCGTCATTGTGCACCAACTTACAGGCCCCAACTAGCTGGCAGATGAATCCAACATATACTTTAGTGGTGGGTAGTAGCTTTGACAACCTTCCTGAAGTCTAAACTTAGTCTCTTCCAATTGAGGGTCTACAAGTGAGTTAGTCTTGTGTTTTTGTTACTCCTTTTCGCTCACTTGGGGAAAATCTCTCAGTCCCAGAGCTATCATTTACATCTTCAGTCCTGCAGGACGGGTGAGCGTGTCTTAAAAGGGTACTGTATTGTGTTGCATTATTCCTTTGCTGCTTTGTTACATTTATCTATTGTTTCAGATGACTGCATTCTTTGCCTGCCATACTATTCTTTTATTCTTTGATCTTAATACAACTTAATCATTTATTTCACAAGTGTGTGCATAATATTCTTTGTAACAGCCAGGAGACAACCTGGCCAAGGTATTGTATTGTGGTGGTGTCAGCGGGGGTGGTGCTCTGCCCAGGGCTCAGTGACCAACAAAGGACCCAAATCTTCTAGCACCTCCTGCAGCGCTACATAAAATGTTATTAAGTAGCTGGAGGAGTAGTGAATGAGAATACTCTGAAGTGTTACTTGAGAAACAGCTCGAGGCTTTTGACTTCACAACCAAAATGAAGGCTTTTGGATGTATACACAAGGGAGAATTTTACAGACTGACCTGCTGACAGGGTCTCCTTAAGGCCATATTAAATAAAGCAAATATATACAAAACTATTATACATTTCTATATACTTTTCTGTTAGTAAATTCAGAATATTTGGGCTTATTTAAAGGTACACTGCAGTCAAAAGCGAAAAATATTTTTTGAAATGCATAGGGAATTAAGGAATACGGACTACTGTTTCTTATCCAGGTATTGCTGTCTGATAATCTGGTGATCTGGGAATCTGTTTTTCTTTTCTGTTTGTCATGCAGTCTCCTTAAAACAGGATTAAACCCAAAATCAAACATTTATTTTACTGTAGCTTACCAATTCTTAGATGTGGTGGCTGCATTCATTTTCTATTTTAGATTTTCTTTCCTTTATTTTCAACTGTGATCTAGCCAGTAGTCTGTTGTTTTAAAATAAACGAGCTGTCCCGCAAATGTAGCAGTTAGAAGATTTAGACAAACCATTTATCACTGACAGGGGGTGTTTACAATGCTCAGCTTTTATTTATTTTTGTACTGTATTCCAAAAAGAACATGTAATGGCGTAGGAATTGTTTGATTAAATGTGTATCTGCTAGTACAACTAATACTCCCTTTCCCCCAGATTAACACTGCTGTTGTCCAAAGGTGCCATTTTGCTCCTTCATCCACAGTGTAGGCACTCTAATACAGCACAAGTGTTACTGGGCAGATCACCAGGTAAAATCAGAGGAGAAAAGCCTAAAAAAGAAAACAAATGCAGCCACCACAACTAATGATTGGTCAGCTGCAATATATTACATTTTTGTATAGCGCTCACCCCCAGAGGGGTTGTTGAGAATGTGCCTGGGTCTTCCTTGCTAGTACAGCAGCTGCCAGTCACAAGCACAGTTCCATGCACACAGACAATACAGGCTCAGTCTAGGGGACGTCTTTTTAGAATTTATTGCTGAGTAATTTGAAACAGGGGTTCAGGATGCTCCAAAATGATCAATCTGAGGATAAAATTCCAGCAAAACTCATCATAGCTGCAGGCACATTTAAAAGTCCCAAACACAGGTCTTACTCACAATGTCCCAGAAGTTGTATGCCACCCAGCTTCCACAGGTAGTTCCTCAGTGAGGGAGACAAAAGATCCTTCTTCAGACCAAGTTTTCAGGGCAGTGCCCTCTAGCAAAAATCTATCAGTAATTTTTGTCCAGGCCCTCAGCTCAGAACCTGCCGTGGACCAGACTGCAATTTGTTTGTCTCACTAGCTATCTCCCAAGGGCAGCAGCCACCTTCTGGACGCCTCCTTCCAGAGATTGGCTGGGGGCATGATAAATATTCATACTGGTCATTTGACTGCCCCTGCCCTATAGTCTGAAAGATTCTTCCAGAAGCAGGTGGAACAAATCAAACACCCAACTTAGGAAACCCTGACCAGACCGAAACAGTAGATCTCTGCTCCACCCATTACAGTGAAGACAAAAACGAATTTAGGGCTCCTTCACATGGGACAGATCCGAGATGATCCGCCCCGTGAACATCCGCTTGCTCAGCGGGGATCGCTCCGTGGATCCCCGCTGAGCAGGCAGATGACAGGTTTGTCTCTGCACACTGTGCAGCAACGGACCTGTCACAGTGCCTCTCTCCCCTATGGGGGATCGGATGACGACGGACCGTAGAGTCCGTCGTCACCCGATCCGAAAACAGATGGAAAAGTAGGTTTTTCCTCCGTTACACTTTTTCGGATCGGAGCGGGTGGGATGTCAGCGGACATGTCACCGCTGACATCTGACGCTCCATAGATGTCTATGGAGGGTCCGCTCAGGTCCGCCTAAAAAACTGACAGGCGGACCTGAACGGATTGTTCGTCTGAAAGAGGCCTTAGCCTAGCAGCCTAACTAGAGGAGGGCACTACATCTGGTTTTGGGTTTAATGCCACTTTAATGTCACATTCACAAAGCCCAATGAATCTAAATGTCAGTACTACGTTTCTCATAGCCACCAATCACAAACAAACTTGACTTTTGAACGTTTGAATCAGACCCACCCAAAGTGTGAGAGCCTCTGTGATATATTGCAGTAGATGTAAACTGAATGGGCATTGACTTTAGCACAGTTGTGATGTTTGCTGCATAACATTAGCAGTTAACTCCCTCACTTATTTGCCTGAATTGCTCCCTACTATTGTTGGGCGATAGGCAATAACAATATGAACTGTGCAATGACACATGTCAAAGCAATCGATGTTTAGATCAGTAAAAGACTGGCAAACTGCTGAAGATAAGAACTTTACTTATTGCTCTGTTTGATAAAGTTAAGTCACACTTATAATATGTCTTACCTGTAATATATTTGCACTGCATTTTTTTATGATTTGTTATATATGATTACCTTATATTTCTTCCTATTCATGAGTCTTCATGGCATCATTTTGGTCCTTTCCACTTTTAACATTTTGCTGGGTGCCGTAAGTAATCTGTAAACAGTTAAAGACCCTATATGTGCTTTAATAAAAGTTTTTCTTACCTTAATAACAAATAGTTTTTGTAAATTAATAATTATCTTAAATATTCATATTATTATCAGTTGTAATCAGTTCATGTGCAGACACGGAGCATGCTAATGCTAACAACACTGTGCTGCTTCTCCTCTCACTGTCGAGTCACAGGCTGGCATGGGTCCATGACAACCTGGGCTCAGAGGAAGTGGGTTAAACAATGCTGGCCATCAGACTGATGACATTTAGTAGCAGAAAAAAAATATTGTGGGGGGAAATCTCTGGACTGAAGGTGAATATTGCAGCAAAAACTTGTTTTGCTGTTTTATCTTATAATGACTCCTACTTTTTATCTTGGTATGTGTGGCTGGGGTTTTTCTTAGTTTTTCTCAATATACAGTAAATCATTTTATGATGATCATACATCATACATTTTATACACCCTTTAGAAGGTTTTCTTTTATTTAGGAGCAAGTTATAAACATATGAAAGAACATTATAGAATATATTACCAAAAGTATTGGGACACTTGCCTTTACACACATATGAACTTTGTGAGGTCAGGACTCTGTGCAGGCCAGTCAAGTTTCTCCACCCCAAACCCGCTCATCCATGTTTTTATGGACCTTGTTTTGTACACTGGTTCAAATCATTTGGTGGAGGGGAGATTATGGTGTGGGTTGTATTTCAGGGGTTAGGCTTGGCCTCTTAATTCCAGTGAAGGGAACTCTTAAGGCGTCAGCATACCAAAACATTTTTGACAATTTCATGCTCCCAACTTTGTGGGAACAGTTTGGGGATGGCCCCTTCCTGTTCCAACATGACTGCACACCCGTGCACAAAGTCCATAAAGACATGGAGTGAGTTTGGGGTGAAGAAACTTGATTGACCTGCACAGTCATGACCGCAACCCGATAGAACACCTTTGGGATGAATTAGAGCAGAGACTGCAAGCCAGGCCTTCTCATCCAACATCAGTGCCTGACCTCACAAATTCGCTTCTGGAGGAATGGTCAAACATTTCCATAGACACCCTCCTAAACCTTGTGGACAGCCTTCCGAGAAGAGTTGAAGCTGTTATAGCTGCAAAAGGTGGGCCAACTCAATTTTGAACCCTACAGGCTAAGACTGTGATGCCATTAAAATTCATGTGCGGTAAAGGGTGATGTTCCAATACTTTTGACAATATAGTGTAATTTTAAGCCTGCTTCACAAATTATAAAAGACAAGTGTGTACAAACACACTCAGATCATTCATAAAAATACTTGTAAAAAGGTAAATGTTAAAAAAAAAATAGAACTCTGTGAGTGTGACTTTACTAAGTACAGTAATAACGTAGACATGCAGATTTCAAAATATTAAGCCATCCTATTCAATTTTGGAAAGGGTTAAACTGACCTTGCCTAACTCACCTGTTGATGCCCCTCTGGCAGGAAGAGGGGTTGTGGGTATCTCCTCTGTAATAAAGATGTTTTATGATGGCAATAAGGCCACTGCAGGGTGTATGGTTATCTTAGTGTAATAGAGCCCTGGGGGCAAGGCTCACACTTGGCTGTGCTTCATAACACCCAGCGCGTCTGTTTTACTCATGATAACAGTATTCTGTAATATGGCTCATTGCCTAATGACTCTCCCATCATGCGGAACACTCGTTCCTGGCCCTTTAGCGCAGTTTTGCTCGGCCGCAACAGCTATCTCTAGCTAGGGGGCCTGGCAGCTGGTAAGGCTTTCTCTTGAACCCTCTGCTGCCAGAGAGCTGGATGAAATGATATCTCATAAAGTGCTGGGTTCCAAATGAGCCGGTATATTTATTATTTCAGTTGGGTTCACATTAAATCTATAGGTGAAATGTAAATATATTGCCTATATGATACTTGTACCTGTTTTTCTAAACTCTAGTCAACTACACAGTGTTCAAGAACTGCACACCCAGGTTTTCTGTACCATTGTGTCTTTTATAGTAAAATTATGGGTAACACAGAAAACTTCTTTGAAGTTATTTTGTTTTGTCCATTGTGCATTGTATGGGCATTCCAAGGGATACAGCAAGAAAATACATTTATTCTGAAATGTAAATCTTTAGCATGGTAGCTACAGAGAATATATCCCGGAAGGGCTGTCACTCTGGGAAATATTAACTGTCCATATCAATCATTTATATCTGTACATCAATGCCCAAGGCATTAGGGTCCCATAGTAAAGTTTTTGTTGGGACTCCCCAAAAAGAAAAAACACGCACTACTGTACAACACACTAACTACCATGGCAGTTGATGAAGAACTGAAGAGGACATGGTGATGATATTGAGGTAAGTACATCAGTGTGGAAGTGGAGGGGGGTCTCATTTAGCCACGGGACCTAGAGGAAAAAAAGAAATGAGTCATTTGTTTTAAAGTACACTTATCCTTTAACTATAACTAATTTAAAGAGCCACTGACAACTTGCTGATGGGGGGAAAATGGATAGCGACTCTGCAAAGTGCCCCCAACCCAGTAACAGATATCTTGCCAGTGCTGTTTCACTGCTCCTCCACAGCTGGCGGCGTGCTACCCTGGTACTAACATGTGTGGGGGGCCATCTGACCTCCTCTCCTGTGACAAACCTCAAAAGAAAAAGTCAGTTGCTAGACCCAAGCATTGTAACATATAGAAGAGGGTGATGTCACAGATTACCACAATTGTCAACACCTCAGACTTCAAGATGGCTGCAGAGGAGGAAGCAACTGTGAGGGTGTGCTGACATGCTGAATATCAGGGGCCTTGGAGAAATGACATAGATCACCTCTACCCTCTTTAACTCCTTCATTGATCAGACCCCCTTAACCCCTTCAGATCTCAGATCAGTGCCCTCTTTAACCCCTTTAGACTTTAGATTACCCCCTTTAACCGCTTTTGACCACAGATGAGCCCTTTCTTTCACCCCTTGAGCCTTCAGATCAGCTTACCCTTTTAAACCCCTGAGACCTCAGATCAGTCCTCTTTCTCTTTGCCTCCTCCACACCATCCTCAGACTTTCACGTGAGGTGCCGCAAAACACATTAAGGAAGTCTATCCAAGACTTCCCTTGCAACTCTGTCATGTTGTGCTTCATCACATGACCAGAAACAAAAAGTAGTGTAGCTAAGTCCCGGGACTCTTTAGGCCTATTGGTGACCTAGAGAGAGCTGACATCCTTCAATGCAGAGTGGGTTACAAGGCATGGTGGGTATAATGCAAGATGAACAGGTGGGAGCCAGACACTTTTTGAATGCAAAGAGATTTATTGTCTTTAGAACAAGAACTGTGAGAGAGAGGGTTAGGGACACCCTTAGGTAGATGCAATATAGACGATAACTTTGAGAATTGGTAAAGCACCTTTGTTTACTTTCCCTAGATGTTCTCCTTTTTCAGTTCCTGGGAAATCAAAACTACTGGATATGTGACAACACAGACTACTGATAAGAACCCAGAAAGCTGCTCAAAATAGGCTTTTGTACCAAAACCAGTCTAAACTGACCAGATACTGCTGAAATCTCTTTTTTTGCCAGTCACATGATGTAACCACCCATTTAACTGTCCCCTTGCTACTAAGAAGATACGAATGCTGATTGGACTAAACTATATCATCACAACTATAACATGCCTAGGGCTTATGCATATTCATAAAGTATATATTGTTAAACTTGATGTTTTTAAGTCAGAGATGCTTCCTTCTTCAATCGGCCTGGTAGAGCTGAATATCGGTGTGTGTTGTGTCTCTCCACTGCAGTGTATTGCCACGTACAGATGATCGGACAATCCGACAACAAAATCCTGGATTTATTTCCGACGGATGTTAGCTCAAACTTGTCTTGCATACACACAGTCGCACAAATGTTGTTGGAAATTCCGATCGCCAAGAACGCAGTGACGTACAAAACATATACGACGAGCCGAGAAAAATTAAGTTCAATAGCTAGTGTGGCTCTTCTGCTTGATTCCGAGCATGCGTGGAATTTTGCGGAATTTCTGACAACAAGCTCACATCGAACATTTGTTGTCGGAAATTCTGACCGTGTGTACGCGCCATTTGAATAAAGCACCTACTTACAATTTTCTTAAGATCTGGATCTACTATCCCATCTGAATGTCTTGTTTGGAGACTCCCTAACCAGATTAAACAACACCAAACTCAAAATAAGGATCTTTTAATAAAGCATACCAAAAAACAACATAGAACAACCAGCCAGGTGTTAGCTTTTGGACAGTAAATGGAAATGAATTGGCTGCTATTATGCACACCTTTTCTGTTCCAACTTTTCCTTTTCCATACTTTCTTTTAAAACACCTAGTACTGTTTTCCAGTTTTTCCCCCCGTCAATACATTTACCCACTATGTATGAAAGGAAAGCCCTGTGTAACCTACAATTCATCAGAGTCATAGTTTACATATTGATTGGCCCATCGCACTATAATCTGGGCACAGATGCAATGCAACCCTAAAACTTAAACCTACAACCCAATAACTAATCCCTATCACTGCCTTAACCTAGCCTGTAGCATACTTCCCACTCTGCGCTGAAGCTATTAGCACTCCAACAAATTAGTCCAGCTGAAGTAAAAGCATAGACATCCCAGCTCTGAATATAATCTGATATCTAGAACACAGAAGGGCAATACTAAAAACAATTTTAACTTCAACTACTATGAATATACCTATTGTGCATCTTTTAGCTAGTAAAGTAATGCTTTTTATTTTAAGAAACTTTACGTCCCTTTAAAGTATTGTAAAAATACCTTGTTTATGTAGAGGTAAAATTTGTTTATTTTTACAGCTTTTTTTTTTTTTTTTTTTTCGTTTTTGTTTTGGCAAAGGAGTAGGTCAATATTCTCTTTGATAATCTGACCCAAAGGTAGTAAAATGAAATTTCTCTTTTGCAACAAACACACGCAAAGAAAAAAAATCAATGCATGTTTAATGCTTTCAAAGAGACAATATTAACATAAGCGTAAAAATGAACACAGATCTGTAATGATTTATCCGGTTGTAACTGTACGAGATATACGGGGCCGCCACTTGCTCCTCTCCCACTTCAGAGGCAAAGAGCTTGTGCATAGGAAAATCTCTACCTATTATTTATAGTTTTCTCACTGCAGTGGAGAAAAAAAAGAGGTAAAGTAAAATAATTACAAAATATATTGGGTTAATAAATCAGAATAGGAACAGCGTGTCGGAAAAGCCTCATAAAATCTTATAGCTAAATAATGCCTACAATCAGTGTTCTTTGTTTAACATTTTATGTGTATTGATAAATGAAGATGCATTTAAATAATTCAGGCCAAACATTAGCTGTGAGCATGTCATTAATAAATAATGCTGCCCGGACGAGGAGGTGGGGGCAGATTACAGACAATATTAGCTGAGAACCGCAGCTCCAAAAAAAAAAAAATGACATGCTATATAGTAAACTGAGGCTGAGTATGTCCCAACACAGACCCCTGGACAGGGAAACAAGCCGTACAATTACACATTCACACCCACTGCAGGTACCTTATGTGCCGTTACTCCAGATACTTCTAGTAGACATGTCGTGGCGCTCTGGATGTAACTTGGCCTCAGACTATCATTAAACATCACCAGACAATCTGCGCTAAAACTGTTATTTAAAAACTACACCCTTCAGCCAAAAATATTGATTTAGATTAATCTAGGCTTTCTACGGCCTTCTTCACCCAGCACTTGTGTTAAATTCAATGTACTTCTCCCATGCTCCATCTCAGGTATACTCTGAAATTTTACCCAGTACTTGTGTTAAATACAATGTACTCAACGCTCCCAACTATCACTGATTTGGAGGGACTGTCCCTGATTTGGAACAAAGTCCCTCTGTCCCTCTTTCCTCCTCATTTGTCCCTCATTTTGGTCTGATCTTTATAGTTGCATATAAAATATTTTTTTTATCTTTCAAAAAGTGTTTCTCAGTGCTAAACCTTTCATCCAATTTCTCAATTGCAGCATTTGTAAATTTCAAAAGCCAGTATAAAGGAGTGATAGAGGTAAAAAAAAAAAAAAAAAGCACTTGTGGGTTTAACTAATCTTTTTTTTTGGAATAATTCTCCTTTAAGGGGGCGTGACAGGGGGTGTGTCCTATGACTACATACTTTTGCTAATTAGCATCCCTCATTTCAATCTAAAAAAATTGGGAGATATGCACACTTCCATGCTCCCTCTCAGGTATACTCTGAAATACTTTCACCTATTCAGTAGTGGTGTGCCACAGAAAGAAGACACAATGTCAATGATGATGATAGTGACAATGGGTACACTGCAGGCTGTCATTGTTTTAGTGCAGCAAAGCTGAGGGAATTCAGGGACATTGAGCAATAGCAATGTGTTCAAGACCAAAAATGTAATACATTGCAGTTGCCAATCAATAAATGTGGTGGCTGCATTCGTTTTTTGTATTTTTTGTATTTTTTAAAGCTTTTCTCCCTCTGTTTTCCCTCTGATCTGGCCAATAACACACCTCCTGTATTAGGGTCAGGGCCGTAGATAAGGGGGTACCACCAGTCCTCCTGTATCGGGCCCAGGCAGCAGGGTGATCGGTAGGGCATGGGGATAATTACTGGGACCAATCCCCTGTATGGCTCTCTCTGGAGCAGCTACAAGCTGGCTTCTTCTTCTCTCCCTCTTGTTGGCTCAGCTGCTGCAGAGAGAACCATACAAAGGATTGGTTCTAGTAATTGCCCTCTCCCCCCCTCTGCAACTCTGATCACTGTCCCTATGCACCATACGTTTCCCCCTGCTGCCCAGCCCCCTCTGTGTGCCCACCCCCTGCCCCCACTGCGCTACTGGCTTCCCTCCTTTTCTTCCTGCAGGCAGCTGAAAGCACACAATATGATCCTTCAAGATTGAGAGTGGCGGAAGGGTTAGGTAAATATGTCATATTTACGAGCCCCTTCCTTTCCTGAATGAACACAATGAGTGATCGGTACTGATCATTCACTGTGTTCATTTATAACGGAAGCATTGGCTGTATGGGGCCCTGTGTCAGGTTGTCTGTATGGGGCCCCATGTCAGGTTGTCTGTATGGTTTCTAACAGCAGCCCTGATTAGGGTGCCAACACTCTGAAAGGAGGAGCAACCAAGACACCTTTTGACAGTAGCATTGTCAATCTGGGGAGAGGGTAGTGTTAAGCTTAGTACACACAGGTCTGAATGTTGGCCTGCATTGGCCGGTTCAGTAGAAACCTGCCAACATTTGGCCCGTGTGTACTGGAGCACGGGGGGGCGTCCCTCTGTTAGAACACAATAGAACAGCAAGGGAGATGGCTGCACTAACATCGGATAGTTAGTACAGTGGCTCCTCCTGAGCTGTCAGCTTTTTTTTCATTCAGCCCTACTGTGTTGAATGAAAAAAAACTACTGGTGTGTACGGGGCTTTAGAATAGCAGATTTAGACGGGCCTGACTAACAAATTTAAGCCAAACTCCAGCTAGAACTTTTTAAGCAATCACAGCAACAATTTTATTAATTTTTAGATATGGGTTTACATTAATCAATAAAAGCTGATCGTTATAAGGACCCTGTCAGTGTTAAAGTAGTATTAATCCCAAAAGTAAACATTTACTATTTTGGAGCTTACCAATTCTTAGATGTGATGGCTGTATTAGTTTCCTTTTTTTTAGGCTTCTTTCTTCGATTTTCATCTCGTGATCCAGCCTGTAAGTCTGTTGTTTTTCAACAGAAAAGCTCTCTTGCAATTACATGGATGAGAGGGACCATTTAACACTGGCAAAAGTGCTTAAAATGATCAGCTTTTATTTGTTTATGTAAAACCTTGAGGCTGCATTCACATCTCAACATTTCAAGCAAATCACAAGATTTGCAGCAATTCTGCCCGAGATTTCAAAGCGCTGAGGTGTGAATGACAAATTGAGATACCATTCATTTGAATGGCACCTAAAATCCAGGTGTGGTTCTGCCACAATTGTCATGTGACCCGCATCGTATGAAGCTTGTCGTCCAAAAAAAAGTTAAGAAGCTACTTTTGGGCATCATGCTTCACGTGATGAAGGTTATCACGATTGCAGCGCGATTTATTGCGTGACAATCATGGCAGAACCGCACTGCGATTTTAGGTGCCATTCAAATGAATGGCATCTCAAATGTGCTTTCTGCGATTTGTCATTCACACCTCGGCACTTTGAAATTGCAGACAGGATCGTGCCAAATCTGCCCACAACAACGCCAAAATGTGAATGCAGTCTTATCCCTAAAGGGAAAAAAACTGTTTCCTGTGACAGATTACAAAGTATTAGGTGGAGTTCAGCTTCAATTTGTTACTGTACTTAAATCTGCTAGTGCTTCTAACACTCACCCCCAATCCCCCCCCCCTCCCACAAAAGTGACAATGCTGCTATCCAAGTCTCCCTCCTGTGCTCATTCATCCTGAGTGTCTGTATAATAAAGGAAGTGTGTTACTGGCCATATCACCAGGTGAAAACAGCCCAGAAAAGAAAACTAATAAGGACACTACATGTAATGAACTGGTCATGCTGTAATATATTAATTTTTTTTGCTTTTGAATCGAATAGTGCTTTAAAAAGTTTATGTCACAGCGCTCTGTTACATCTGCAAGACAGCTTGTTTTGTTGAAAAAAACAACAGACTTACTGGCTGGATGAGCAGGTAAAAAAGGAAAGAGCCTAAAAAAGAAAACGAATGCAGCCATCTAAGAATTGGTAAGCTACGATTTAATAAATGTTTGCTTTTTGTGTTTAATAGGCTTTAATAGTGGCCATATATAGGCCAATTAATATGCAGATTAGATGAATATTTGCATATGTCAGATTTAGCGATATGCATGTATGGTATGGCCAAATATGATACCACTACACAAGCCTGAGTTGATTCAAGTTGCCCAGTCTTTACGTTTATTATTATATATTTTTCCCAGTAGGACTGAGTTTTTAGGCACTTATTTGTGAATAGGCCAGCCCTCAAAAGATCTTGTTTTTCATTTCATTAAGGTACTAGACCAAGCAGAGTTCGGACTGCAACCTCGGATACTTAAAGCTGAGAATAATGTAGGACAAGAAGGAATATATTATGAATATTTCTGGCCTTTGAGCAGCTCCATGGTCCCATGGGTCCCAATAAATGTCTGTACTGGGGTTGAATTCTTTTACTGTAATATAAAATAGGGGCCATTAACCCAAATTCATCAAATAATCAGTTCAAGAATTACATCAATCCTCCAGATTAGAAGAAAGTTAAAATAAGAAACCTACACTCAAAATTACAGTAATAATATTAAAAGGTCACCTTTATTATTTTTATAGGTTAAATGTGTAGCAGAAAGCATTTTCACATTTCAGCCTTTCAGAGTCTTTAGCCAAACCCTCCCTTTTCCAAAAGGCACAGCTGTGGAGACCTACATTATGCCCCCCCACACACACACACCACAACTGCATCATGGGTAGGAATTGGAATTAAGACTTTAAGCAACCATGTCTTCTCCGCAGTTGCTAGTGTATCTTAAAGGGATTACTCTAGATCAGAGGTGTCAAACTCAATTTCATTGCGGGACACATCAGAATTATGGCTTA
Source organism: Aquarana catesbeiana (assembly GCF_042186555.1). Classification (NCBI taxonomy): domain Eukaryota; kingdom Metazoa; phylum Chordata; class Amphibia; order Anura; family Ranidae; genus Aquarana; species Aquarana catesbeiana. The sequence continues at coordinate 106,462,441 of NC_133336.1, read as the reverse complement.
TCAAAGGGCTGGATGTATCTGTAAGACTAGATGTCCAGAGCACTTCACTTCCCCCTTACATCAGATGTCTAGAGCCCCCTTTCATCAGCAGTCAAGAGACCCCACCCCCTCTTACATCACAGTACACCATGTGCTGCTGCTGGGAAGAAGCTGGGGGCAGGGAAACATAAATGACAGGGTCTGGAGCAGGACCAGAGCAAGGTTGGAGTCAGCTGCCAGAGTCTGCTGAATGATGTAACTAGGGAAGGCAGTGACGAGGGGGTGCAACGGCTGCATAGGGAGATGCAAGATCTGTTGGAGGAGTTCCGTCCTCCTCTCTGCTGCTGACTGCTGAGACAGGGAGATGGCAGAAACGAGCCTCTCCATAACTGCACAGAGAAGCACAGGATCCTGGGGAGCAGTTCTATCCTCCTCTCTGCTGCTGACTGCTGAGACAAGGTGGGGGTGGAGATGAAGGAGGTGCTGTCGCTGCAGGAAAGATGCCAGGGCAACAAGAAATTTCCTGGATTTGGCCCACGGGCCTTGTGTTTGACACATGTGCTCTAGATTATTAGGGTCAAACTGGAAGGGATGAGACTCCCCTGAGACATAAAAAAGTATGCAGCCTTTAGTTTGCTCCAATGGAGACAGTTGGGATGTAGCCAGACGACTGAAGCAATGTACCAAGCTGATATGTAGGAGTGTAGCCCTTGAACAATCTGTAGTCAGGGCAGAAGGGATTTGGTGGATTTATAACCCAAACACATGTATGACAGAAAGACAAACAGAATGCAGAAAATTGCAAGAGGAATTATAGCACATCAAAAACTGAAGTGCCTCAAAAGACCATGAGGAATCATCTTTTGCCCGGCATTGTCCAAAAGCACAGAACAGAATTTACAGTTGCCTTTAGAGACAGCACAACTACTCTTGTAGTGTCCATACATTCCAACAGATGGTAAGGGCGTGCAAATCTTTTGAAACCCAAAACTTTAGGACTGCCACTTTATTTCCCCAAATGTGGAAAACTTTGGTATCCAGAATTTGTTTAACCTCATATTGCATACATGTTAATGGTTTAAAAATGTAAAATAAAAAAGCAAAACATAATAGTTAATGGGGGGGGGGGGTACATGGGAACAGATTTAATTACATTTTTTGTAAGGTTGCTACATTATATGTAGAACAAAGCTTTGATCTCCCAATCAATAAAACCAAGTAAATAATAAAATAAATAATGCTAACATTGTTTTTCTGACTCGTGCTAATGAACATTGTTTTCTATACTATGTCCTGTGCACTTCAGTGAAGTTTTTTAGGCATTCATAGCACACCTATGGTGCAAGACTGATTTTAAAAAATACAATAATCTCCAGATGACTCATTGACATAATTGTTCTAAGAAAATAATATACAAATAAGTAACTTTTCATTATGTATTTCTAGGTTGGAATTTTTTAGATTTCATGAAAAACTGTTGCAAGACCTGACTGACACACTCTGGATGTTTGGGTTAAGAATGGTAGGCACCACAGAACCCATTAAAATGAAAGAAAAATTCTACTCCCATATCTAAAACAATAGAAGACCACAAACCCATAACATCTTTTAAAGAAAATACTTTGGCCAGAACAGGGATAATTTTATTGAGATGAGAGATTAGTGATGGAATACATAAATATGTGAGGCCTGGGTTCCAAGAATGGCAGCAGTAGCAGATGACTTTGGAGAACTTTTATAGAGGTATTGCTCTTTACAGATTGTAAAGCTTAAAGGAAAATCTTTGGTGTCTTCTTTGATGGTGGGCCACCAATAAAGTCAGAATACAGAATTAAACATCTTGCAGCATGTCCAGCCACTGATGCCCAGCTAATATTGACCTGTGCATTGTAAGTGTAATGCTATGTTTATCCATGTTGATGATCTAAAAGTTGTTCTCCAGGATGTATGATCTACGTGAAAAGCTTCAACATGAAAAATGCAAGCACTGGTAAATATACTTTTCCAACAATAAATAGATTATAGCAGTTCTATAGCACTTTCTCCCTATGGACTTAAAATGCTCTATTTGCTTCTGGGGCATTGAGAGCAAATTAACCTACTAGAATGTCTTTGGAGCATGGGAGGATATTGGTATACCTACAGAAGCACAGGGAGAACATGTGCACTGTATTCAGATAGTGTCCTGACTGTGACTCAAACCAAGGATCGTGGTGCTGCAAGGCAGACATGCTAACCACTTAGCCATCTGAGTCCTCATGTTCAAAGAGCCCCCTTGTCCTCAAGCAGAAGTCTGCAGTGAATAATTTCCATTCTCCAGTGGAGTAGTCGTTTTCTGAAGTACACAAGGGCAAGATGTTCAGGGGTCTAATGATCACACAGTCTTTAACAGGAACCCTACAAAAGTATTAGTCTCAGTGATGTATCCAGCTCAAGACCCTCAGGTTTGCCCCACTGAAAATAGCTAAGCTGACATGCAGGCAGACCACTGCGTATGGCTTCAATCAGCATTAAAAGGTAAAAAGTATATCATTCCAACATTTACAGTAGATTTTATTTGTGAGTGGCCATAGCTTTAATTTTTCACTTACTTACTACAGGATAATAAATATGATTATGCTATTGTTTTCTTCTTTGCAGACAGTTTAAAATATCAGTACTCTTGCTTTTGGATACCAATAAATATGTGGTATGCAATCAGGGCCGATCCTAGGCTCACAGGCGCCTGGGTGCAGAAATATTTCTGGCGCCCCCACATGGGCGGGGTCATTTTAGTAACTCCTCCCCTTTACAAATATTTCTATGGCAACGTCTCAACCACAGAGATGCTCCACCACAAAGTCTTCATTACCCTGGGATCCTTACAGGTACAATAAACAAAATACAGGAAGAGAAGCAAGAGTACTTTATTGGAACCTGGAGGGGGGCCTCTCTGATGGAGCCAGAGAGCGCTTCTGTTAGAGAGTCTGTTAGAAAGAGCCCCCAGAAATACTACAGACATGATACAGGAGATGGTCGGAGACTGCAGATATGATATAGGAGATGATCAGAGACTGCAGACATAGTACAGGAGATGGTCAGAGACTGCAGACATGATACAAGAGAGGGTCAGAGACCGCAGACATAGTACAGGAGATGATCAGAGACCGCATACATAGTACAGGAGAGGGTCAGAGACTGCAGACATGGTACAGGAGATGGTCAGAGACTGCAGACATGGTACAGGAGATGGTCAGAGACTGCAGACATAGTACAGGAGATGGTCAGAGACTGCAGACATTATATAGGAGACGGTTAGAGACTGCAGACATTGTACGAGACAGTTAGAGACTGCAGACATAGTACAGGAGATGGTCAGAGACTGCAGATATGATATAGGAGATGATCAGAGACCGCAGACATAGTACAGGAGATGGTCAGAGACTGCAGACATGATACAAGAGAGGGTCAGAGACCGCAGACATAGTACAGGAGATGATCAGAAACCGCATACATAGTACAGGAGATGGTCAGAGACTGCAGACATGGTACAGGAGATGGTCAGAGACTGCAGACATGGTACAGGAGATGGTCAGAGACTGCAGACATGGTACAGGAGATGGTCAGAGACTGCAGACATTATATAGGAGACGGTTAGAGACTGCAGACATAGTACGAGACAGTTAGAGACTGCAGACATAGTTCAGGAGATGGTCAGAGACTGCAGACATGATATAGGAGATGGTCAGAGACTGCAGACATAGTACAGGAGATGGTCAGAGACTGCAGACATGATATAGGAGATGGTCAGAGACTGCAGACATAGTACAGGAGATGGTCAGAGACTGCAGACATAGTACAGGAGATGGTCAGAGACTGCAGACATTATATAGGAGACGGTTAACGACTGCAGACATAGTACGAGACGGTTAGAGACTGCAGACATGGTACAGGAGATGGTCAGAGACTGCAGACATAGTACAGGAGATGGTCAGAGACTGCAGACATGACATAGGAGATGGTCAGAGACTGCAGACATAGTCAGAGACTGCAGAGATGATATAGGAGATGGTCAGAGACTGCAGACATAGTACAGGAGATGGTCAGAGACTGCAGACATAGTATAGGAGATAGTCTGAGACTGTAGATATGATATAGGAGACGGTCAGAGACTGCAGACATGGTACAGGAGATGGTCAGAGACTGCAGACATGGTACAGGAGATGGTCAGAGACTACAGATATAGTACAGGAGATGGTTAGAGACTACAGACATAGTACAGGAGATGGTCAGAGACTACAGACATAGTACAGGAGATGGTCAGAAACTTCAGACATAGTACAGGAGATGGTCAGAGACTGCAGACATAGTACAGGAGATGGTCAGAGACTGCAGACATAGTATAGGAGATGGTCAGAGACTGCAGACATAGTATAGGAGATAGTCCGAGACTGTAGATATGATATAGGAGACGGTCAGAGACTGCAGACATTATATAGGAGACGGTTAGAGACTGCAGACATAGTACGAGACGGTTAGAGACTGCAGACATGGTACAGGAGATGGTCAGAGACTGCAGACATAGTACAGGAGATGGTCAGAGACTGCAGACATGACATAGGAGATGGTCAGAGACTGCAGACATAGTATAGGAGATAGTCCGAGACTGTAGATATGATATAGGAGACGGTCAGAGACTGCAGACATGGTACAGGAGATGGTCAGAGACTGCAGACATGGTACAGGAGATGGTCAGAGACTACAGACATAGTACAGGAGATGGTCAGAGACTACAGACATAGTACAGGAGATGGTCAGAGACTACAGACATAGTACAGGAGATGGTCAGAAACTGCAGACATAGTACAGGAGATGGTCAGAGACTGCAGACATAGTACAGGAGAAGGTCAGAGACTGCAGACATAGTACAGGAGATGGTCAGAGACTGCAGACATAATACAGGAGATGGTCCGAGACTGCAGACATGATACAAGAGATGGTCAGAGACTGCAGACAAACTACAGGAGATGGTCCGAGACTGCAGACTAAGGATGAGCTTCAGCGTGTTCGCAAGCTGCACGTGCCGAGCCCGCCAGGAAGTCGGCAGTGTGCTGCGCTAATCGCAGGCAGTGAGACATTTCCCGATCTCTGCAGCCGCACATCGGGAAATGTCTCACTGCTTGTGATTAGCGCTGTTCAGTACCGAGTTCCTGGCGGGCTCTGCACGTGCAGCTTGCGAACACGCTGGAGCTCATCCTTACTGCAGACATAGTACAGGAGATGGTCCATTAGACCCCTTTCACACTGGAGGTGTTTTTCAGGCGCTTTAGTGTTAAAAATAGCGCCTGGAAAAAGCCTTATCTGCAATCCCAGTGTGAGAGCCCGAATGCTTTCACACTGGAGCAGAGCACTGGCACGACGTCCAAAAAATTCCTGCAAGTAGCTTCTTTGAGGCGCTTTAGGAGCGGTGTATACACCGCTCCTAAAGTGCCTTTGCCCAATGAAATCAATGGGCAGTACCTGCAAAGTGCCTCCGCAGTTGCGCCTTTGAACACTTTAGTGGGGGTTAAATGTACCTCTAAAGCGACGGTAAAGTGCCACTAAAAGTAGCGGCGTATTACCGCCAATGCCCCCGCACTGTCAGTGTGAAAGGGCTCTTAGTACATCTCATTATACATCACATCTGTAGATGTACTAATGAGGTGCAGGAAGGGACAGGGGCTGTGTATCCTATGTAATCTATCATGCCATAAGACATCTCCTAGCAGGGGCAGCCCAGAGCACATATAAAGGTGTGCTGAGGATGCCATCCTCAGCACACAGCATACTGAACACTGACTCACCTCAGTTCTCTTTCCTTGCAGCCCGAAATAGAGATGGGAGGAGGAGGCATTCCAACTGGAGTTGGTAGAGACAGTGCGGGGTCCCTGTGTGAGGAATTCATTCCCGCACATCAACACTCAGCAGCCACTGACTAGAACCCTCGTGTCAGGAAGAGGAGTGCCCCTCCCCCCCAGCACTGCCAGGCTGGACGGGCTGCCCTACGCTCACACTGGTGTTCTGGACAGACACTCACAAGGAGAGAAGGAGGGAGGGGAGAACTCTGGCTCTTCGGTGCCCCCACCTCTGCAGGCGCCCGGGTGCAAAGCACCCTGCGCACCCCTGGTAGGATCGGCCCTGTATGCAATCCCTAGTAAACAACATGCAATCTTTCTACTTATACAGCTACCTTATCTTCTGTCTGGTCCACCTTTTGCGTATGTAAAGAGCATGCACTTAGAGGCACATAGAATCAGAAGTTAGAGAAGAAACGAGGGTGAGAGTTTTAAGGCACTGCAGGGGAACACTTGTATTGTATGGGGACATAATTATACTTCTTAAGTATGTTACCTAAGCATTCTATTGTACATTTATTTTAAATAGCTTAGATGAAAAAGCAGAGGTCTTTAAACTTTTTAAACAAAGGAGGAAGTTCACATTTCATCAGCCTGTTTGCTGACCAAGCTGTGGCCAGCAGGAGTAAAAAATGCCCCAGCATTAGAGGTCAGAGGAAGTAAAAAATGTCCCAGTGTCAATGGTCTGTGGGAATAAAAAATGTTCTTGTGTCAGTGGGGAAAAATACCCCATATCAGTTGTTAGCAGAAATAATAAATGCTCCTCGGACAGCTGTCAGTAAGAGTAATAAATGTTCCTGCATCTGTGATTAGTGGGAATAATCAATGCTCCTAATTCATGGATAGTAGAAGCAATAAATACCCCTGCATTCGTGACCAGTAGGAATAATAAATGCCTCTAAGTCAATGATTTGCAGGAGTAATAAATACTCTTGCATCAGTGGTCAGTTGGAATAATAAATGCCTCTGGGTCAATAGTAGATAGGAGTAATAATGCGTGCTAACTAAACCCCTGTTTTTAAGACTGTTGGACAGGTTAATTTGGTCAGTTGGCAGATCGGTTGGTGAGTTGAGCTATGGAATGTTCTGTTTTTGTCTTTCATGTGTTTGCCCTTCCATGTGCTCCTTGCTGTGAAGGCCAGTTATAGGTGGGGGCAGGGGGCATTTGTTACAGGAGTAATAAATTCCCCTGCATTAGTGGCCATTAGAAGTAATAAATGCCCTGCATCATTTTTTACTGGTTAGTAGGATTTTTAAATGCCCATGGATCAGCCAGAATAAAAAATGGCCTTGTGTCAGTGGTTAGAAATGATTGTCCCATCATTGGTGTCAGTAGAGGCAATATAATGCCCGCACACTGGTGTCATTGGCCAGTGGGACATGCAATCTTTGTGATGTAGGAGCGCTAAACCTTATGTGGTGGGTAGTTTGTGGTTCTACAGGCTGCTCACCAGCAACTGTGGGGTCTTGCTGGACCCCCAGAGGAGTTTTTTGACGTTTCGAAAGATGGGAGCGCCATAGCAGCATATACAGATTTTTAAAAACATTTTCTTTTGGAACAACCAGTGAGAGGAATATAATGCCCCAATATTGGCATCAGTGATAAGAATATATTGCCCCAATATTGTTTTTAGTGGTCAATGGGAGGAATATAGCGCCCCCTGGTAAAAATATAGTGGTTGATTTACTACTAGAGAGTGCAAAGAAACCAATCAGCTTCCATTTTTTTTATTTTCTCAAAGCTTAATTGAACAAACTGAAGTTAGAAGCTGATTTTCTGCCATGCACAGCTGCTCCAGATTTTGCACTCTCCAGTTTTAGTAAATCAACCCCATAGTGTCCCAACATTGATTTCAGTGGTCAGAGGGAGGAATATAGTGCCCCGACATTGGTGTCAGAGACCAGTAGGTGGAATATAGTGCCCTGTCATTGTTGCTCATTGACACTTATACTGCAAGTAGCGACTCCCTGACCATATTTTGAATTCAGTCTGCAAAAAAAGGGACAAGCACACTTTAATTGTTCATTATTTATCTCGATAATATTCTAGCCGGCTTCTAAAAAAAGGCAGAAGACTGTGCCTTCAGATCCATTTTATTTGTAGCAGTCTGTTTTGAAAGTCTTCTTCCTGTCAGTAACGAAAAGGCGAAATAGTTTATTGTTACTAAGAAAGAAACAAATAATTATCTTCAGACCCTTGAGTAGCTAGTGCCCTTCCACCAGAGAGTGAGAAATTAGGACACAGATGTGATGGAATGGAGAAGAGAAGCATGGTGGGAGTATTCTCCCCCTGAAGGGACCATACAGTGTTTGAAGTATCCTCACCTGACAGACAGGGAACATATGTGTAAGCTGACTGCTGATATCTGGGGAGGTTAAGTGGATGAGGAAAGACAGCCAACAGATGGTGGGGCAGGTAAGTCACAGTCTCAGCTGAACGACAGGACAGAACAATACAACATGCTTGGTGCACATCATAACTAATTTAAGGTGGGTACAACATACCACACTACCTAATGCTGAGAACAAGGGGATTTAAAAGAATCAGTGATTAATATTGAAACTGAGAAAATTGTTCAGCTAGCATAAAAGTGTTGAAGAACAAGTATCAATTCATGCTTAGCTAGCTTTAGTTTTAATGTGTATGATTAGAACTAGTTGTCATAAATAAAGCATAAAAATAATAACTCTATCCCAATCTCAATTGCCTTACTATAAAAAATAATAATTCATTAAAATTTCTGTGTAAATACACATCAACAATCCCTTTTAGTGCTTCCAAAAGAATAATATATATTCAATACTTTATAAAAAAAAATTAAAACCACACTTTAATGAACAGTGTAAGCAAACTATTTCTATAAATGAATAAATACTAAACAATATATATGAATACACCAGTGCTATAAAGAAGCTTAATATGCAAACTTATATTATATCCAACATAAAACTGGTGTAATAATAATCAACATACCAGTACTGTAAATAACAAAATAAATACTTGTGAATAAAAAATACATTATTGATGACAAATCCAATATATGACTCACTTAAAACATAAAATATAATATAAATGTCCACAATTAAAACCAGTGTTGTCAGAACAGCTTGCAACAAGTACGAGTCCCAAAGCACTCCAACTCGTTCTTGATTACTAACCACACGTCCCTTGCCCATGATCCACTATACTTCAGTTGGATAGTGCTCCACCACCATACAAAATGCACGCTCACCTCAGGATATGACCCACATAAATTATAGTTCTTTGTGCGCCTTATCCAATAAACATGGTATCTCCTCTTCTGGAATGGAATTCTTGTACCTGGTAGATAATCGTGCAGCTTCCTTTAAACCATTACGTTCTGCTGACGGTGGCTGGGGAAATATTGCTACAAAAGGAAAAATCATCAATAATGTATTTAACTTTTTTTAAATAGCTGATTTGGTAATAAAAATTGCACTCACACAAAATACAGAGTCACAGATTCAATCAAAGCATGTAAAGTTGTGTTTAACTACCGACTTTTGGTTTCCATTCAAAACCGAAAGTGACGTCACCCGGGTCTTCCTGACATGTTGTGTCACTTCTCATGTGACTTCTTAAAGAAGTCATGTAAGAAGTGATGAAACGTGTCAGATATGGAGGGGACTTTTTAAAAACCCATCTGCACATTCACAGTAATCCCATGTGTATAGCCTCCCGAAAATTGAATTAAAGTTCCAACCTCTTCTTTTATATCAATTCACGAGGGCAGGCTAGAACTTTACTTCAGTTGTTGAGAGCACGGAGGATTTCTTTGCCTGCTACCAAAAATAAGTAAATTGTCCCCTCTCTGTGTCAGATCCTGATATGGAATTGATAGGGCTCGGAGAACTTTTTTTTTATTGCTGGGAGCTGCAGCGCATGAGCCCAAATGTATTTAAAGTGTCCCTCTCTGCCCCCGGCCCCTGCTGCTGAACTTATGGGTCCTGTGGAATGTTTATTTAATTGGTGTTGGTTCATCCCTACCCAAGGGGGGCTGTTGTCAGGCAGGCAGGATGGGACCCAACAATTTCTATTGGTGGCCATGTATACAGAGGTAGTACATATTCATTGTAATGTGTGCACCTTCATGTATTGAGTGTTTTCAGGCATAGGTTTATTGTGTTATTGTGTAGGTGGAAGGATCATTTTCAGTACTGATCTCTTGCTCACATTTTATGTTCTAGTTTAAACTGACCAGAAAATTTAGGCTACAAGAAATGTAAGGCTTGTAATTGTGCTCACCCTGCCTGGGAATACAGGAGTAGGCTAAAATACTGTATGTGGGTTGTAATCTATATCTGTTAACCTGTTGTTTACTAAACTTGTGATATTGACCCTGTCTGATGAACTTTTAGGGGGGGGGGGGTTAACACCTGGCTGACCCTGACTTCTTTCTGGGAAAATGGACACCTTATAATATACTGTTACTGTATTGCTTGGTGTTTTCAGAATGTAAACTCACACAGTAAAAAAATAGCCTGCAGTGTCACAAGAGAACACAGCTGAGTTTGCGTTTGAATTGCAATAATGCCTTTACAGTGATTGTGGTGTAAGGTCTTTACATGAAGTCCCATTCTATCTATAAAGTAATGGTCCTTGTAATTGAATGAATGTCCACCCCATGAAGAAAACAAATGTTGCTAGCCCCCTTACAGATCACTGTGTGCTCCCATATTACTTTTGGGGCTCTGGTATACTGAGGCTGAATATTATGGCCTGATACATAGTGAGCAGCTTTTATTTACTTATTTGGATGAAGCCCAAGAATTTCTTTGATTTTATGTAAGTGCCATCTATGCTATTATCTGTAATTCAGCTATACTGCTCCCAATCCAGTGTCAGGATGCCTGGTTTTAGGACAGTTACGCACAAATGTGTATATTATTGACAGACAGTTGAAGACTGCTTTTCTTGGCCCTTTCAGGCTGGGTTCACACTATTGCGCAGGAGAGTGTGACTGGCTCTCAATGGAGCCGGTTCACAGATATGCAGAGCGACTCCGGTGCGAATTGCACAGGGTTCCTGCGTGTCTCTGGTGTGTTTCAGGTCTGAATTCAGACCAAAATTTGGGCTGAAATAGGTGAATGGTGAACAGGGAGGACACCAGACCCCTGCTGTGAGCCGCTCCATGCCGCGGCGTGAACCCAGCCTCACAGTAGCATGATGCGTTGCCGCACACATGTTAAGTCATGAAGACAGCCCATTGGGCTACCCAACCAAAATGCCACAAAAAGGTGCATGTACCATTTCTGGCAGCACACCATTGCACAATAGTGTGAATGAGCCCTCGCCATTACTGCAATGCAATAGCATGAATGGCCCCTAGTGTTTTCACTGATTGCAAACAATTTTAAAGCATTTCCTTCTTTAGGTGCTGCCAGCATCCTGAAATCCTGCTATGGATTCCAGAAGGCAATAATTCATGTTATAGCATACATCCAAACTTTCTGAGATGAGAAAACAGGACATCTTTCCACAAAAAGTATGTAGGCAAAAGACATACCCCTGTCGAGCCCCCAGGTAAACGAACAAAAAAAAGAATTAATACACAAATTAATACAAAAAAATGTGTTTTGTTCACAGTGATCCATTTTGGGGGGGGCAGCAAACAAATCACCCACCATCCCGCCCCGGTCAGTCACCCCCCTGTCACTCGCTCGTCTGTCAGCCCACCAGCCCTGCACTTTCCCCCTCTATGTCTTGGCCAGCTTCAGATCCTTCATGGGTCTCCTCCCCCTCGTAGGCCAATACGGTCATTTCTCCTCTCGGCCAATTGGGTCGCAGGACCCGCTTTCTGATTGGTCGGGGGGGAGAATCAGGAGGACAATAGTGCATAATAATTTGCTTTTTTTTTTTTTTAAGCCAATTAGAGCCTCCGGTTCTAATCACGTGCTTCTAAAAAAAAAAAAAAAAAAAATACATTGAAATCCATGCGTCCGGCGCCCTGCATGTACTGGATTTGCATAAAACAATAAATGATCCTGTGCAAATTTAATCAAACAATAGCAATGAAATAAATAATATGCAAAGTGCAATCCATGACTTCTTAAAAAAGAAGAAGAGAGATGTATGTGACAAAAAAAAAAAAAAAATCAATAATGAAAAGCTAATTAAACAAATAGTCTGTGACCAAATGTGCAAAAAATGTATAAAATGGTTGATAAGTAAATCAATCAAATCTTCTATTGGACAAGGCCAGTGCTCAAAGTGATAGTGCAGGGCTGTTCCACTCCAATCTACTCCGTGTGAATTGTGCCCCTGCCCCAATGGGTCCAGACTCACCAAATGTAGTTTGATAACACGTGACTTTATCAAAGGGTAATCCCTTTGATAACCCTTTGATAAAGTCACATGTTCAGTGACGAGACGCGTCAGAGAAGAGCCAGGTGTCGTCACTTCCAGTCAGGCCGAGGCCGGAAGTACTCTGCTGTTTGCTGGATTATTTGATTTTAAACTGTAAGTTACTCTTTGTTTTAATAAAATCCTTTTGGGAAATACTACACGATGGAGCCACCCTTTTTTATTTCATGTCCTCACCGCATTGGTTGTTTTTTGAATTTCACCTTTTACACTCCAGGAGAACAGTGGATTTATTCAGAAATTTTTATGTTTCACATTTTTTTTAATGTCATTATATCATTAGACTAGGATTGTCATATATATTTTTTCACTTGATGCACTTTATATACACACTGGATGTTATTTTAGATTGCTGTTTGGAATCTGTGGCATTGGTGCACTTTACCAGTGATCTAGAGAAGAGTAGAGAAGATTTGTTGTTTTTATTTTCACTTGCACTTGCCTATTCTGTTCTACACGCTTACCTGTCAGGTGTGTGAGCGGTTCTATTTAGTATCTATATACATATTGATTCATTTCTGCACTTTAGTTAGCGCCACATGCTTCACTTATTCAGTCCCAGGGTCATGTCACGGGCCGCGGCCCGGACTCCCGGAAGTGGGAAGAGGATACCTGTCAAAGACAGGTATCCTGCCCCCCCTCCCCCCCAAAAGGTGCCAATTGTTCCACCGGAGGGGGAGAGGAGACAAATGAGCAGAAGTTCCACTTTTGGGTGTAACTCCGCTTTAAATTCTTACATCATTTTACATGTATTTCCTCTCATTCATACCTCTATTCACCATTCGTCCATATACACACCAAACCAAAACTAACACAAAATCGAGCAAAAAAAAAAAAAGGGGGGGGAGGGGAGGGAGGAAGGGGAGGATACATTTCTATCTATAAATATAGTATGATAGTTGATGTGGCCCCAAATTTTTCCCATTGTTGCCATGCTTTTTGATTTAAATTATTTAAACTCTCCTAGAAATTAATTATTTGCTCCATTGATTGTATTTCATTCATCTCACAGGTCCATTCTGTTATTGTGGGACTTTTTGCTTTTTTCCAATTTCGAGCTATTATTGTTCTAGCAGCCATGATCATATGACCAAGGACATCCGCCCCGATAGCTTTCATTGATCCAGGAATAATAGATAGCATTGAGATACTAATACTTGGTTGTACCTCAGTTCCTGATACCAGCTGATATATATTAAATATCTTAAGCCAGAAATCCCTCACCAATGGACACCAGTACCATATATGTATCATTTTACCTTTTTCTCCATCTCCAACATTTTTCTGAGTTATCTCCATTTATTTTATGTAAATCGACAGGGCTCCAATACCATTTCATCATAATTTTATAGTTTCTTTCCCGATGTTTAGTCGCTATTGATAATTTGTGTATTAACTGAAATGCTTTCTTCCACTCTGGCAATAAAATTGGCCTCTCTATTTCAGTTTCCCATTTTTATATGTTATTTCCCCCAAATCCAGAAGGGAGTAGAAGCTTATATATAATTGACAAATTATGAGTCAGTTTCTGTTCTTGTATTAGAATTTGCTCAAAATTAGTTAATGGTCTATCGATCAGGCAAATTGGTAAACTTGTTCTAATATATGTATATTATTGGCAGTATTGCATCCACTTTTGTCTTTGTTCATGCCCTAATTCAGCTAATTGAGGAATCTTACCATCCACTAAGGTCTGTACTATCCTAAAATATGTAGCTTCTAGTGCTGGTGGGAATTCGGGGTTAGAAAATAGTGGGGTTATAGGCCCATCCAGTGTAGAGAGGCATTTCCTTTTCATCACTGTATCCCATATCTTTAATGTTGATGTCACAAAAAGTGTTAGTTCTTTTTTCCCAGGTCGAAACTGGGGTTTGGTCCATGAGAGTGATTTAAGTTGTAAAGAAATAATATCTTCTTCAAGGGTTACCCATTGTATATATTTCGCATTGTGAAACCAATCAATAATCCTAATTATAGACGCTGCACACAGGTATATTATAAAGTCTGGAAGGGCAAGGCCTCTATTCTCTTTTGTTCTGATTAGGATTTCTCTTTTTATCTGGGATGATTTTTGAGCCCAAATAAAGCTTCCTATGGCTTTGCGTAATTGTGTCATTAAATTAATTGAGGGAACCATAGGTATTACCTGAAATACATATAGTAATTTTGGTAATATATCCATTTTCACTACATTAATTCTCCCCATCCATGAATAGACCACTTTATAATATCCTTGAAGTGACTTTATAACTTTTCAGATCAATGGCAAGTAATTTAACTCCTGTAATTTAGCCATATCTCTTGGGATATATATCCCTAGATATTTAATTGCTATTTCTTGCCATTTAAAGGAAAAGTTCTTTTTGAAGAAGTTCCTCAACTTCTTTTGGCAATGATATATTTAGCATATCGGACTTATCATAGTTAACTTTAAAGTTGCTTACCTCTCCAGACCTTTTAAATTCATGTATAACATTGGGTAAACTCGTTATCGGATTGTGATATATAATAATAAATCGTCCGCATATACTGACATTTTATATTCTTTTCCTTTGACCTTAATACCTTGAATATCGCTATTGTTGTGTATAGCTGTAGTAAGATGTTCCAATAATATCACATACAGCAAGGGGGACAGGGGAAAACCTTGTCGGGTACCATTTTATATTAGCACATATTCCGAGAGTATACCATTTGTGCGTATTTTCGCTCTGGGATTGGAATATAAGGCCATAATCCTATGTAGCATTCGTGGGCCAACCCTAAATTGATTGAGGGCTTCTCCCAAGAAACACCAGTCCCCCCTATCAAATGCCTTCTCAGCATCAACTGATAAAAGGCATGATGGAATAGTGTTTCTCTGGGCATATTCCATTAATGTGCAAGTTTTTATTTTGTTGTCCCATGCCTCCCGACCCATCATAAAGCCCACTTGATCTAAGCTAATATGCGTGGGTAAGATAGATGTCAGTCTATTTGCAATAATTTTAGAGTACAGACGCATGTCTATATTTGTGAGGGAAATTGGTCAATAGTTACCGCATACTGTATGATCCTTATCAGGTTTAGGGATAAGTGCAATGTGTGCTTCCATACTCTGTGTAGTGAACATTTGAGAGGCAGATATAGAGTTATACATCCTGCTAAGAATAGGAATAAGTATGTACTGAAATATCTTATAAAATCGAGGAGTATATCCATCCGGGCCCGGACTTTTGCCCGGGACTAGCCCAGATATAGCTTGTTTTATTTCTGCTATTGAAAAATCTCTTTCCAACTTTGTCTTTCCCCCCCATCCTTACTTCTCTTTTGTGTTGGTATATTATAAAGTTTAGAGTAATATGTGTGAAATATCTATTTCCACAGGATCGTATGTTACTTCCCCCAGGGTTTTTTGAATTTTAACTGTAGATATCGTTGTTTCAAAATTTTTGCTAATTCCCCCGGGTTATTCCCCTGTTGATAAAACCTGGCCCTATTTTTATTTCTTGTTTGCAGGGATTGCTCATTCAACAGGGTTTGTACTTCAATACGTTTATCATTTAATCGCATTCTAATTTCTGAAGTAAAATTTTGTTTATGAGAATCTTCTAATATTGGAATTTCCTTTAATAGTTGGGATATTTTGGCTGATTTCTCTCCCTTCAGTCTAGCTCCATGTTTAATGAACAATCCTCGCAACACACATTTTAATGTTTTCCATTGTATGGGGATTGACGTTTTATCTATTTCATGAATCTGCAAAAATTCCTTTATTGCATCTCGGATATCCATTTCACATATCTTATCCCTAAGTAGGTTATCGTTTAACCATCATCCTTGTGGTTTCCTATATTCGGTCACTGCCAATTCCATAATTATAAGCGTGTGATCTGACCACAGGAAACTCCCAATTTTAGAGGAAGGAGTCATCATCAATCCTATTTGACTAATAAAGAAATAATCTAATCTATGGTATGTGTTATGTATAGTCGAGTAATAAGAATAATTTTCTCTGTCTGATGTTGAACCCTCCATAGATCCACCAATTGTTGTTTTTCAACTATCTGTTTAAACTCTTTTAGTTGGCCACTATTTTTACATGAACGAGTCAATGTTGTATCTAATTTTGAATCCATTACAAAATGTAGGTCTCCTCCAATAATTAACATTCCTTCTGCGTTTTCCATTGCTATTGTTTGATTATATTTGCACTGGATCATTTATTGAGTAAATCCAGTATATGTAAATGTAAAGGGAGTAGCGCTCTTCCATTATTTCAGTCACTACTTTTTGCGTAGTCTGGTGCATTTTACAGCCCATTTAAGTGATTGGGCTGTGAAAACGCCTTTAACATGCGGGAATCAGATAGGAATAGTGTGAACCCGTGCTAAATTAAGGACAGTTGGGAGCTATGTCATAATGTAGCGATGAATTGTGATTCACAGTGATATCAATTTAATTAATGGAAAAGATTACCGTATTTATCGGCGTATAACATGCGCCGGCGTATAACACGCACCCAAAGTTTAGGAGAGAATTTTAAGGAAAAAAACTTTTAGGAGGCAAGTTTAAGGAAAAGAAACTTACATTAAAATGCCCATCAATGCAGCCTCATCAGTGTTCATCTGCAGCCTTGTTAGTGTCATTGCAGCCTTTTCAGTGTCAGTGCAGCCTTGTCAGTGCAGCTTTGCCCCAGTGCAGCTTTGTCAGTGCAACCTTGTCAGTGCAGCCTTGTCAGTGCAGCCTTGCCCCAGTGCAGCCTTGCCCCAGTGCAGCCTTGCCCCAGTGCAGCCTTGTCGTCAATGCAGCCTTGTCCCCAGTGCAGCCTTGTCAATGCATCCTTGTCCCCAGTGCAGCCTTGTCCCCAGTGCAGTGTACATGCCTCCTGCCACCGCCGCCGCCATACACATGGTAGTAGTTTTAAATATGGCGCCGCGGAGTTCGGAGGGACTCGGCGCCGGCGGAAGTGAACGAACGCGGCCGAGATACACATAGCCGAGGGTTCTCGGCTCTTTCCGGGGCCGCTCACAGTCCCGCCCAGTCCCGCCCTATGATGGACATAACACAGGTCCAATGGCGGGACTGGGCGTGACTGTGAGCGGCGCCGGAAAGAGCCGAATACACCCGACTATGTGTATCTCGGCTCTCCGAACTCCGCGGCGCCATATTTGAAACTACTCGCTATGTGAATGTCGGCGGCGATCGCCAACATTCACATAGCGATAGCGGGGATCGGCGTATAACACGCACCCACGACTTTCCCCTGATTTTAAGGGGAAAAAAGTGCGTGTTATACGCCGATAAATACAGTATTTCACATCATGATCATATGAACATGAACTCACAAGAGTAAGTGACAAAGACCTGCTGCTGGCCAGCAAAAGCATTGATGTACTTTGTGATGTAGTAAAGCCAATGGTCTCAGGCATAGGTGTGCACAGCCTATTGCATTAGGGTTCATCAAAGCTCCAACACACACGTGTATGTGTGTGCATGTGTACATATACTGACATTGTCAGTAGAGCAGAGATTGGTGTAGTAGTTTTTATTTGTATTATTTTATTTTTTATTATTTCTTACAATTTTTTTTTTTTTTTTACTATTTTTTTAGGAGCCCCGTTAAGAGGCTTTGGTGAAATATTAGGGGTTTAAAGAGGGAGAATCTGCACCACACAGGGTGATTAGGGTATGCCATGGCACACCTGGCACACCCTGTGCGCATGCCTATGGCTTCAGGAAGACTTTCAAAGCTTTGCTTAATGTAGTAATCAGTGAGTGATGCTACAGTAAAAGCATATGCTGTGGGTGTTAAAGCCCAACTCTAGGCAAAAAAAGCCTGCAAGACTGCAATAGTTTATTGCTTGCTTTGTCTAAGGGAAAGGAGAAACAGTTTTACTTACCCGATCCTCCACTCCCCCGGCAGATGGCACTCCCCCATAATCCAGCAGTGGACTGTGCCTTGGCATCCTCACACACAGTGAAGTTCTATGCACCCTGCCCTGGTCTGAATGATATCAGGACCCTTGACTGGTGGAGCGTGGGATTGCAGATGCTGTGGGGACAGATCTAGGTATAGGGAGTAGCAGAGGATTGGGCATAAATGAGCAATTAAAGTGTTGCTAAACCCATGCATTCACTATATCTGGTCTCCAACAGTACACAGACTATGGAAATGCAATTATTTTAGTAAATAACAATAATATATTGCTAAATACCATTTCTTATCCGCAGTTTATAGCAGTCTTGTGACTTCTATCAGTGTCTGGCCGAGCACTAGTTAAAACTTGTAGGAAGAGTTTTCGTTCTACTCTGACTGTCCTATGAGGATGCAGGACACCTGACCCTCTGTCTGGACAGTGTTGATTGGCCCTGTGCTGATCATATGCACCCACCCCATCTCAAAAAAAAAAAAACTCTCTAGCAATATACACCAAAACTGGGCATGTGCCCCCAAGGCTCTGTACTATCAGCAGATGGATTGTGGACAGTAAAAGAAGGGGAGGATCAGAGAAGACACAATCAAACAGCCTTTTAGGGTTTAGTAACACTTTAACCCCTGCAGTGTGGGCACAGGGATACTTTTTAAATGCCCGGAGTTGGAATTAAAGTATAATTAAAAATTATTACAAACATGAATTTAATGAAATAATTGTTTAAAGCAAGAAGATCATCAGTGGGCTATGTTGCCTTTTCTGCCTAGCTCTGCCATTCATAGAAGTCGTACTATACCTAGTAGTTATGGCTTCTATGAATGGTGGAGCTGGGGGGTGAAGATTGTAAGGAATCCAGAAGCCAGGACACATCTAATTAACAGTAAGTCACATGCCTTGTGCTTGTTTGTTTTATTTGTCTAAATTTAGGCTTTAAAGGGGAATCCATTTATTCCTCTGCAAATGTGCCTTTTTGTAGATTTTGCAGCAGCCGGTTGGCTAACTACTATAATTTTTTTATGCAGGGTTTCTAATATACTGTAACTAGAAAGCCTTCATTTGTGCATAAAGACATGATTAAAAATCACAAAAAACTGTTGGAATTAAAACCTTTGCACTGATATTCATAAGCAAGATCATTGTACTAAGATTAAAATGGCCATGTTCTTTCATCCATTAATATAGAATATCAAAAAGAAAACCTGCTTACTTCTGATTTTCAGCTGGTTGATTAGTGATTATGACAACACAAACTACTCATCCCAACTGTGAAGCCTGGTGGAAGCAATATATTGTCATTGAAATCCCCAATTGCCTCAGAGCCTAGGTGGTCTGCAATACATAACAGAGGGACCAAAATTTAGGAAACTCTAAAACACAATTTTAGAACATCTATCTGTGAGCTAAACATTTTTGGCTCGCAACATGTCACTAATACAAAACACATGAATAAATAGACAACAAAGTAGCTTACATAGATAAAAATGATATCATTTAAAATGGCAAAGTCATTTCTGACCTTGGTCCTATTGAAATGTGAACATGATCTGAAGCAATGAATTCAAAATGAATTTATCACGAAAATGCACATGAAACATACACAGATTTCTATACAATACTCTAGATTATAAGCTCTAACGAGCAGGGCCCTCTGATCCCTCCTGTATTGATTTGTATTGTAACTATACTGTCTGCCCTCATGTTGTAAAGCGCTGCGCAAACTGTTGGCGTTATATAAATCCTGTATAATAATAATAATATAATAGAGCCCAGTATCATCTGATGTGCTTGTTTGACCGGCATCAACAGAAAATGTTTGGTAAATATTTTTTTAACAAAAAGGATCTACAATTTAGTAGATTTAAAGTGGTTGTAAACATCAGACATAAAATATGAACAAAGCATATCCCTCTATAGTGTGTGCTTGTCTCAATTAAAAGCACTCAGTGTAATTTCTGTCTACTGCTTTGTTCCTCTGCTATCAGCATGAATAAATTCCAAGAGGTTTTCTTGACACCTAGAGAAAATGGTGACAGGGGAAGGACCCCCCAGCTGATTGACAGCCTCAGCTCTGTTCCTGTGTGGAGGGGGGCGGAGTGTGTCCCTTCCCTCCAATCAGCTCTCAGAGCTCTCCTCACTGAGCTCTGCAGAGTGTAACGTCTGCTCTCCATCTCCTGCTTTCTGAACTTTCAGACAAGCTTTATAAATTCAGCACTTTGAACAGATGTAAAGAAGAAAAGGCTGCAGATAGTCAGGTACAACTTGTGTTTCATCTCTGTGCATCACCTGAGGATAGTCCATTCACAGGCTATGTGTAAAGGTTTAAAACCATTTTAGGGGCCACATCTCTATCTGCTGAAGATCTTTCTCGCCTTAAACAGTTTGTTCATAAAAGACATGCTGTTATTAAATGTTGTGATTGATTTGCTAAGTGAGACTGTCTTCATTAGGATATAGATGAAGATCAGATTATATTTTAGAAGGCATTAAAGAAGAACCCTGCCCCAAGCCATAAAGGTTAATAAGCCTTTTCTCAAAACTATATAAAAAGAGATCTACAGATTGTTGCCATAGGGTAGTCATTAAACAAATACTTTTGTAGAAAAGAACAGAAAAGTATTTCAAGAAAGCCTTTGTCTTCCATCTCTGTAAATGTAGGAGCTTAGCTCACCGTTAATTGTGTAATTTCAGCACAAGTTGTTCTCTGTTGCGGAAATTGTTCAAGCTCGTGAATATGTATGTAATGCTTACATTTCTAGTGTGGATGTGCTAAGATAACATTTATTTTAATATTTATTCCAGTTTTATATTGAGCTGGCATGGAAAAAAGAAGTTGTAAAATAAATACAAAAAGAGAGCTTTGATATTATGCTATAATGTAACTCAGCAGTGTCTGAAATCCAGATGTTTCTTGGTTAGAAGCAATTTAGTGCATATTCTTCATGGAACACTCAACAGAAAGAAAACATTATCTTTCCATGTAATGCATAACAAAACTTTTTCACTTCTAATAAAAATAAAAAATAAAAAATAAAAATCAATATCTAATAGTCAGAAGTGTATTTAGACATCATGTTGCCATGGGTGCACTTGAAGGAAGATTACATGTTTTATAAGCTTTGTCCCTTTTTATAATTCATAATATTAAAAACTAATATTAGAATTTGGGGAAGCATGTTGTCTTTTTTTATATTCACACCTATTTTTTTTTTATTAATACATACAAAAAAGCAGGTGAAAGGAGAGGTGGATTTATGCCTAAATTATAGTGAATTGTTTGACTCCTTAAAACATGCCCTACAGGTTTCCCCCTGTAGTTTAATTTACTGAATTAAGCCACAAATGTCCAGAGGTGGACAAAATGAAAATAAAGTAACAAAAAATCTTTCACCATTTCTGAAGCTTGGCACTTCCCTCTCCAACACTGTTGCCCCAGGTTCTATCTCACAAGTACCATTACATTAAACACTGCTCATTATTGCTTATTTTCAACTATATAACTAACATAGAAAAAAAAAACAGCTAAATTATACACAAAGGAACTAAAGCATGTGCCCTGAGGGTATGGCTGCCCTTCACAGGCTTGATGAGGCAATTGGCTTGGAAACCAGAAGAATTGGAAATGTTTTGATCCGCCTGAATATTTGAAAAGAGATTTATCCACTTAGATCACTGGATTACTAAATTGTGTGTTTCTCTTCATATCAGACCTTTAAAGCTACATGCAAATGATCAGGAAAACAAAACAAAAAGATTAGCAATTTATCTAATTCAATCATTTCTAATCACATTTTTTTTAAGTTGCTGTAGTCAGTGTTCTGTTGAAAAGTCAATATATGCAATGTAATACCTTGATAGACCCAGTCTTTGATGACATTATGGACACTTGCTGATTTGGCACATTCTACAGGCTGCATAACTTTACACTATGACACAGAAGTTGAATACAACATAATTTTACTTCAGATAAGTGCATGAAGATACACCATGGAACAAGACATGGTAAGTTGGTCCTGGGGAAAAGATTAATGGCAGGTAAAACTAATGACTATTCCTTGTTCATCTACTTGATTTGGGGAAAATCTTCAGCAAGCTAGGTCTGCTTATATCGGAGTAGGTGCAGGGAGTAGGTCTAAACCAACAAAAGTAGAGGACTACTATAAGTGGACTTTGCACCTGGAGAATCCCTGCCCAGACTAAAAGGTACATCCTGGATCCTGGTGGCTTTTCTTTAGCTTTATTTTTAGTTTATACAGTGCAGTGTTTCTGAACTTGTTATGCCCTGTACACACGGTCGGACTTTGTTCGGACATTCCGACAACAAAATCCTAGGATTTTTTCCGACGGATGTTGGCTCAAACTTGTCTTGCATACACATGGTCACACAAAGTTGTCGGAAAATCCGATCGTTCTAAACGCGGTGACGTAAAACACGTACGTCGGGACTATAAACGGGGCAGTGGCCAAAAGCTTTCATCTCTTTATTTATTCTGAGCATGCGTGGCACTTTGTCCGTCGGATTTGTGTACACACGATCGGAATTTCCGACAACAGATTTTGTTGTCGGAAAATTTTATATCCTGCTCTCAAACTTTGTGTGTCGGAAAATCCGATGGAAAATGTGTGATGGAGCCTACACACGGTCGGAATTTCCGACAACAAGGTCCTATCACACATTTTCCATCGGAAAATCCGACCGTGTGTACAGGGCATTATAAGTATGAATTCTTTTACGTTACACAGATTTTCCTGCCAAGTTATCTGGCTACAGAGTGATAATACAGGTTTGGTCTCGGTGCAGGATTTAGGAAAAC
The DNA here is from genome assembly GCF_042186555.1 of Aquarana catesbeiana. Taxonomy (NCBI): domain Eukaryota; kingdom Metazoa; phylum Chordata; class Amphibia; order Anura; family Ranidae; genus Aquarana; species Aquarana catesbeiana. The sequence goes on along the minus strand of NC_133336.1, from coordinate 106,439,478 downwards.
ATAGTTAGCCCACTGTATTATAATGCTTGTGGATGAGAGATGGAGGCATCTTGGGGAATGCAGATTTAAATATGCAATGCTAATTTTGTAGGAATACAGGTTGAGCCATCACAATGTATCCCTGTGGTGTTGCATGGAGGACCCATAGCTGCCATCTTTTTTGTGTAGTTAGAGTAACAAAAGTTAGAATATGTACTTTGCAGTCAAAACACCTTACATTTCTCAAAGATTGTAACCATGAGCTTACATGCCCTAAAAAATAGCAATGATACTCAATAAAAAAGGAACATACAGGAGCATCTTCATGAAAAAACAGCCTCAGAACTTCCATAGCCAGAAAATTGCTTTGCATTTATTGGTTACAAACTATTGCTATGCTTCCAGGAACATTCAATTTCTTATTTCTAACCCTGTGGGAGTAGATGAGACTAGCAGTCACTAAACCATCCAGTCTCTTATTTCAAGCAAGATATGTATATTCAACAGGCAGTAATCAATGGGTTAACTGGCAGGAGATAGATTTATAGTTTTACCTCCAAGCATGTCATTTAATAAGTAATCTTTTATCACAGGGCACTATTAAATCATCAAATGGAAAATGACATTGCAGGCAAGATATAGCAACAGAACATGCTTTTAACGGGCCTGAAATCTTTATAAAGGGACATTAGGAGACATCAAATTACCTTATCCCAATCATAAACTCCCAAGCGCCAAGACATTAAAGAGCTTTAATTAATGGTGTTCACTGTCTGATATTCAATCTCCTTATCAAAAAATGACTCCTCTGACAGTAACATTGGCAAAGCAGTGAATTAAATATGTAATATTATTAATCAGCTAATGAGCATCGGCATATCAAAGGGGTATAAAACTACAAGATTCATCTTCTGTGCTAAAAGAGATCATTATTGGTCACACATTGCATCAGATAGTGATAATACAAGCCCACAATTAGGAGGATGGATAGACAGTTTGTTACAGACAGTTCATTACTATCATATGCTAGAATGTTGAACATAGACATTCGGCTGTCACAGCTGGCAGTTGAAAGGTCCCACCTCATGGTGTCTCTTTGTAGCTCACACATGGTAAGATAATAAAAACAATAAATGTATCTAAGCTGTTGTGGATCCCAGTGCTAAATGTGAGCCAGAGCACTACTGTACCTCTTATACCTCAATACGCTTTGGGTAGAAGGACCACATGGTAGAATTTTCCTTGAGATTCAATGTATTAAAACACAAAACACTGTAAAAGGAGTTGGCGGTTAATGGTGAACTGTATGTTGATATGAAACAAAATACAGTAATACCTTGGTTTGTGAGTAACGTGGTATACGAGCATTTTTCAAGAAGAGCGACATTTTTTATTAAATTGTAACTTGATACGCAAGTCTTGCAAGACAAGCAGTAGAAGGATCACAGTTTCACAGATTTAATGCACAATAAAGTGGAATTAAACTCACAATGTATATCCCGCATTAAGGAGTCTGGTGTTCATCCAAGTAAAGCCACTGGTGTATACGGTAAAGCCGCTGGTGTATACAGTATTGTATGTGGCCAGAGGTCTGTGGGCGCTTGTGGCTCCCAGTGCTTCCTGGAGAACTCAGAGTCACTCCCAGCTGGGTGGGGCGGGTGTAACGCACATTCTGAGCACCCGGAAATGTCAGCAGTTCCCGAGTGTCTCTGAGTTCTCTAAGTTCCCCCTAACCTGAGGGAGGAGGGGGAGGCGGACCTCCTATCACAATTTGGATTAGCAGCAAGGATGGGAAGTGTTATCATAATGGGGGATTTTATTTATCCAGACATAGACTGGGTGGAGGGAACCACGCATTTGTCTAAGGCTCCCCAGTTCCTAAATGCCTATTTATGAGGTGACCGGCCCCTACCAGCCCTTCACTGGGGATTGGCTAAGGCCCTCATAAATATTCATAGCAGCCCCTCCTAACCTCCATCCATGATGTCTAGAACATTCTCCAATGTCCCAGAAAACACCAGAGAGGCTGCTAAGATGAGTCATGCAGCTCTGAGTCACTGAACCCTGACCCAGATTCACAGCTCAGGCTTAGCCCTGAGCTAAATAAATGTACCTACGGTTAGCACACACTAGAGGGAGCTACAAATGAAATCACACTCACATTAGCAAGGATTTAAAATTGCATCAATAAATGATTAGATGGTTCTGCAGCGCTTAAACAGATATCCTCAGTATGCAACAGCCATTATCAGCTGCGCTAAATAATGTTATCCTGTTTGAATCTTCAAATTGCAATATAATACAATATTTGTGAATTTTAAACATAAATAGTGATGTTCATCTTGACAAATATAATACTAAACTGTGCATATATGTGAAGAAAAAGTCCAAATGCTTATATAGTATCAATTAATAATGATAATAAATAATAAAGTGCATCAGTGCAGAAAAACATCTTGTGAGACTTCTTTAAATCTTCTTATTAAAATATATGCCAAACTTGCATCCCAGTGCTTCCCCATTAGATATGTGCTCACCTCAATTTATGTGACCTCACAATTAAGTTCGGTCGGATCACGCTTTTTAGTTTCCCAGGACTAATCAGGTGAGTTGCCTCCTTCCAATCTGTCTGTGTATGTCTCCAAATGGCATTTTTTATCCAGTATATAAAAAAGAGAAAGTGCTCCACATAGCGCTTAAACTGATTAAAAACTTGACTTTATTAAAAACGTGTCAGTTACACTCACCTGTAAAGGGTGCTCCAGTACACCAACTATATCTATATCCTTTAGGAGTAGTAATTGGTGTTTGTATTGTGTTTTGTATTAAAAAAATATGTATGAACTATTTGCTTATCACTGTAATGGTGGGTATTGTCATGATCTGTAAATGTATTTAATTGTTCAATGTTCTCTATTTCAATATATTTCAATTGTCCTACAGGTTCTGTTAACCATGTTTGACTAATTTTTGATTGTTATACCATCCACAGCAGTATAGATGCACCCTTCCTGTAATCTATACTTGTTGGTCTGTGAGCATGGCGTTCTCCTCTCCATCCTTCTTTACTCCCAGCATGCAGGGATCCTGACCTGCTCCCACCACTCTATGGTGATGGCGCAGCGCCAGACATCCTCTTTTCGGTAAATTTGGTACTCTTTGGGCCTCCGTATGCTTGCGTTCCATCAGTGGAGCGCAGGCACTGCCATTGCGCGTCGGCGGGGTCATGACGTGTGACACGGTCTTGTCCCCCGCTTGCGGGGCTGGGCTGCGCGCCGTGCTGCCAGGGGACTCCAGGGAGACGTTGCGCGGTGCCCTCCCATTTGCTGCACCAGCTGTTTCCCATCGCGATCAACATCATGATTGGCACCCCTCACAGGTGCTTATATACCGGACCCCAGGCCTCTTTTTAGACGCTGAGGGAGTGGTCGGTTATGAGCAAGTACAATTCATTTGTAAGGTCAGTTCATTTATTTAATATTTTGACAGGTTCTGGTACTCTTTGCCCTGTACAAATATACTCTTTGAGATGTCAGGGCATACAATTGCTGCAATCCTTATTCTATTGTTGGATATACTTCCACAGCAATTGGATTTGACACAGATACATATATATCTTTTTATACTATTTATAACAGCAATGGTTTCAGTTCTGGTGGGTGACCACTTTGTGCCCCACCATGTCTGAGTCCTCGTAGTGAAGCAAGCCTCAGTTCCTATGTATGGTTTGGTTGCCTGGTGGATTTGGAGAGTGTGTGTCCCACTGACCAATGAGTTTCCTGACCCAGTCAATTCCTTCAGATATTTGCCTTATGTGAATTGTTTGCCATGTAAGTAAACTAATTCATGTATTATATCACATGTCATGTTAATGTACTGTATGGTTTGCTATTTAGCTGAACAATGATACATATTATTATTTTGTACTAAAGATGAACTTATTTGTATACTCCCTTTCTCTTTGTAGAAATGTTATACTCATTTGAATCAATAACATAAAACCTCTGAAGAAGGACTTTCAGTCCGTAACATGTAAGGTGTTATATACACTGTGTCGCCGCCAGTCCTTTGCACCAGGATGGTGATTCATCCATACAATTGTATCAATCAGGGTGTCAGATATGGCTTTCATGCTCTTTATATATTGTTTGTACTTGTATATTATTGATATTTTGTAAAAAAATGTATACTTTTATATTATCGGTTTGATCTGTCTATTAACGACCCCAAGGGGTTCCTCACCGTACCTCTGGTACCAGGTGTTTTTTCTATGTTTGCTATAATTGGGTCGGACAGACCAAGCCATTTCACATACAGTCCCATCCCTCCTCGCACGTCTTGCTTATCCGTAAGGTAGAACATTATTTGAAATGTTCTGGCATTGCGCTGTAACATATGAAAACACAAAGGAGAGCTCCACAATACATGGCATGTGCATTGTCTTGTGTTGCAGCGCAATTGTGTTGCCAGCTGCTGTAGTCGTACTTTAGGGTTGCCATGAATTGCAGTATCGGGTGGGAAAACATGCACAAAAGTAGAAGAAGTTAATAATGCTGGGCTAAATTTGATGACTCTCCCTTGGCATTTCACACTTGTCAGTGGTGGGGGGCTAGACCAGACACAACAGGTCCCTTATTGACCTCCACTGATTTTAAAGTGGTTTGTTCAAAACACTAATCAAACTGCATTTCTAGTTTAGCAGATCAACAATTTTGCATTTTAGCAGTCCTCCCAACTTCAGAAACTAAGACAGAAGTGTTAAAGATCTAAACAGCTTTGCCATTAGAAAATATGAAAAGTGTTTATTCTGTTGTATAATGTAACTTGGTTGAAATTATGTCTATGTGATGCTCTTTCATCAATGAAGTCTTGCAGTGACCTCAGGTATCAACATTAGGTCTCTATTTATCCATTACATTTTAATACAGTTATAACAACAGATGGCCACTAGCTGCTCCAGGATCATCATATATTTCCCAGAAAATCAATATATAACATAGAAGATGCTTCGTGTAAATTGTATAAATTGTTTTGTCTCTATCCTTTTGTGTAAGAGTTCCCCTATGTCAGACCTACTGTCCACAATTCTCATTAATTTCATTAATCTGTCGATAACAGGCCTAATTAGGTCAGTGGCTTTTTGATACTCAATTAGGTCTAATTATTATTAACTGCGTGAGGCCGGAGCCTTTCAAATAACTAATTGATCCCATTTGTCTGTGGATTTTGAAGATTGCAATGGCTTCACTGATTAATAAATGTATCTTTGAGAACAGACTTTTAAACAGTAACAGACTATTCCAACTTTCAGCACTTCTTCTCTCTGGTAATATAATGCATATTTGGTGTTTTACACCTAAAAGGTAATATATTTTACTTCCCAAATCTCTGTCGTGGTTCAAGGAATATTGTTAGACGAAAACTTACTATCCAGCATCTTGTATAGTCATGGCTCTAACTATTAATGTTATGTGGGAGCCCCTCAAAATGGTCACAGCAGATGTGTAGACCTCCATGTACTCTAACACAGGATCTCAACCATAAGGGCCCAAAAGATAAAAGAATGGCTGTTTTTTTCTTTCCAACATCTACTTGCAGAGCTGTAGGGACATGCTAGTGATTAAGCAGCTTTAGGGTGCAACCGTAACGCACAGCGGGAAGAGGTAGGCATCTAAAATACCCAGCCTCAGATGCTGAAGATCCTAGCAATACTTCCAGGTCTGCAACAGAGTGAAGACTGGATTTACAAACAATGATACTAGTAAATGTTAGACATAAAATATAAAAAGACAGTCATTTGGTCTTGTGTATTTTAACAGTTTTTCTTTAAAAGGATAGGTAATAATAGATATAATCATTGAGGGAATAAATGCAACTTGCAGTTAAATAAACAGGTACAATGTAAGAGGTAAAATGGGTTCAGGATGGCAAAGAGTATGCATACACTGTAGAATAATACAAAACAGATTATAAAAACTGCACAAACATAGGCTTTCACAGCAATGTCTCTGTGGCTGGGCTGACTGGTTCCATGGCTTCTTCACCTCTAGGGCATTCATTACCAGTTCTGCCTGCTGAATCAGCTGGGTCACTGAAGTCCAGGGTAGCGCTAGTAACAAAGGTAAATAGCTGAAGAGATCCAAGGCCATTCCCCCTCTAGGGAATTAATAACCAGTTCTGCCTGGTTATTAAAGTGGCAATCTCTTAGCTCAGTTACCCAAGTCCTGACCTGTCCTTCTGTACTTGGGTAATTGCAGTGGCAGGAATGCTACCAGGAATAAGGGGGTCATTATTGCGGGGTCTGTAGGTTGTCTACTTCCCTCTGAAGTAGTACTATTGTCATGTCACTCCCATCACCATTCTCTACCTTAGCCAATCCTGTTGGTAGATGCCAAGTTTTGGAAAATAGGCAATTGCCCAAATGATCAATTGTAACTTTCAGTTTACTAAACAGGTGCAAAGTTAGAAGCAATAATGCAAGCTAGATTTAGGATGTCAAAAATCACCATAAATTCCAGAATAATACAAAACAAATTATGAAAGCTGTGCAATGTCTCCATGGCTCAATCAGTAACATGTGGCTGCATAGCATAGTCTCTATAAGACTCCATAAAAACAAAGAGTGTCGTTGAGAATCACTAGTTCCAGTAAAATAGTTCGCTACACAAGCAGCCGCTTGCGCTTATCCTCATGAACAACATTCTTCTCATTGAAGTCCCTGGTAGCTTTGGTAGCAAAGTCAAACATCTGGAGGTATCTAAGGCCCAAAGATAAAGACAACCCACTAACTGCCAGAGGCAGGCTATGATTGGGAGGGGTGTGTGCCAGAGGCAGGCTGTGATTGGGAGGGGGCGTTGTCGGCGGTAAAGCGTCGCTATTGTAAGCGGTGCTTTACCGTCGGTATGCAGCCGATAGCGGGGCGGTTTTACCCTCCTGCTAGCGGCCGAGAAAGGGTTAAAACCACCGCAAAGCGCCTCTACAGTGCCGCGCCGTCCCATTGATTTCAATGGGCAGGAGCGGTAAAGGAGCGGTATACACTCCGCTCCTTCCCCGCTCCGAAGATGCTGCTGGCAGGACTTTTTTTACCGTCCTGCCAGCACATCGCTCCAGTGTGAAAGCCCTCGGGGCTTTCACACTGGAATTAAAGCAGCGGCTATTGTAAGCGGTGCTTTACCGTCGGTATGCAGCCGCTAGCGGGGCGGTTTTACCCCCCCTGCTAGCGGCCGAGAAAGGGTTAAAACCACCGCAAAGCGCCTCTACAGCGCCGCGCCGTCCCATTGATTTCAATGGGCAGGAGCGGTAAAGGAGCGGTATACACTCCGCTCCTTCACCGCTCCGAAGATGCTGCTGGCAGAACTTTTTTTACCGTCCTGCCAGCACATCGCTCCAGTGTGAAAGCCCTCGGGGCTTTCACACTGGAATTAAAGCAGCGGCACTTTTGGGTCGGTTTGCAGGCGCTATTATTAGCGCAATAGCGCCTGCAAACCGCCCCAGTGTGAAAGGACCCTTAGGGTGTGTGTGACAGAGGCAGGCTGTGATTGGGGGGGGTGTCAGGAAAGTTTTCACCTGCTGGTGGTGCTGTCAGATCTTTGAGCCACAGTACTGGTGTCCACCAGCGGGTGTCTCCTGGCAGTCTGGAGCCGACATCATCTCCTACAATCAGGCGTCACCTGAGACTGATTGCAAGACTCAGCAGATGCTCACACATTCGCCTTGATATTTTCCTTGAGCCCTGACCTGTATTCCTGCAATCTGTACTTGTACTTGTACCTGTACCTTGAGTCCTGTGTTCCTGAACCCTGCATCCATCCCTGGACCCATGTCTTGCAGACTTATCCCTTCCTCCTGTTGTCCTCTCCCTGTCCCATCCTGCTCCCTGTTCTATCTGATTGATCTCTTGTGTATGACCCTGGCTTGATTACGTTTATGATTATATCTTACTCCTGTATTCACGTTTGGTTTAGAGAGTCATTATTGCGTGTCACTGTGGTTGTTTGCTGGTTTGCTTTATTGTTAATGACTTATTCTTTTAATAAAGCTTACTATTATTACTTTACATGCGTTTTGGTCTTCCCTATTTCAGTTGACACATTTCTGGTCGCACTGGTTTATGACATAATACCAAGGCCATCCCTGACCAGAAGTGGCCGCACAGAGGAGCCATCTTGGTTGTGTTGTTTTTTGCTAAAATGCTAAAATGCATTCGGAAGTAGTTGTCCATCTTTCTTCACTGGTGACGGAGGATAACTATTATTGCCGTCAGATATTGAAGGATTGGGCCAGGGATCAACTTTTAGAGTGTATCCGTCTTGCCCATTCTCTAGTTGATCAGGGCAGTATGCTGTTTGAAAACGTTCAGCCTTTGATTCAAATGTGTGCAGAGGTAGCTTTGTCCAGTATTCCTAAAGGCAGTGATGACTTTCCTCCCCCCTTCAGTATGGCTCAGGTAGAATCATTTATTTGGCCTTTGGAGGATGACTCAGCATATTTCTTTGAGCATTATTCAGCATGTTCCCAACAGGTACTTGTGGAGTGTGTTAATGCAGTGCAATCTCTTGTCAGACAGGCAGCATGTAAACTGAATTTTGTTCAGCCATTACTACAAGCATGGTCAGATATATTGCTGCCAAACACCTGCCTGCTCAACTGTTTCTTTCTCCATCACCCACGGTAACCCTCAGCCCAATATACCCTGCTACCAAGTATCAGTACCCTGTTACCGCTTGCTGTACCTACCCTGCCTTTAACCCATCTGCCTCTTCTCTGCTGTCTGCAACAATCCAACAAAAATTCCCAATCCCCCCCAAAAAATTAGCCACTGCTCCCTCTTCCTTACCGTATTACAGCCCTTCTCTTCAATCAGCTGCATCCCTTACTTACAGCCCTGCAGTCACTTACAAAACTTCAGTGGCTAAATCAAAGAAGAAACTGAAGTTTTTCCCAACCCATACAATCCTGTCATTATCCCAGCCTGCCTCCATACCAGCCAATCTGCTCCAACCTGCTTCCACACCAGATGATCTGCTCCAGTCTGCTTCCACACCAGCCGATCTGTATATAGTGGTGAATCACAAAGAGAATTTTTTAATTCTCAATAAAGCGTTGCCAACATCCCAGAATATATTGCAAAAAGGGGACCCTAAAAAGAGGGACACTTGTACCCCCTGGTATAGCGGGACTTTATAAGCGAACAACAGGCGATCTGCTCCAGCCTGCCTCCGCACCAGCCGATCTGCTCCAGCCTGCTTCCACACCAGCCGATCAGCTCCAGCCTGCTCCCACACCAGCCGATTTGCTCCAGCCTGCCTCTGCACCAGCTGATCTGCTCCAACCTGCTTCCACACCAGCCGATCTGCCCCAGCCTGCCTTCACGCCAGCTGATCTGCTCCAACCTGCCTCCATGCCAGCCGATCTGCTCCAGCCTGCCTCCATGCCAGCCGATCTGCTCCAGCCTCCCTCCATGCCTGTTGATCTGCTCCAGTCTGCCTCCATGTCACTCGATCTGCTCCAGTCTGCCTCCATGCCAATCGATCTGCTCCAGTCTGCCTCCATGCCAGCCGATCTGCTCCAGTCTGCCTCCATGCCTGCCGATCTGCTCCAGTCTTCCTCCACACCAGCCGATCCACTCCAAGCTGCCTCCATGATTGCCAATGAGGTCAGGCTAGCCTCTGATGGTCCTGAACCTGATGACCCACCTAACCCTGACATCCTTCTGCCTGCTGTCTGGCCTGATGCTCCAGTATTTGCTGTTCAGCCTCATGTTGCCCCATTACCCATGTTCTAGCCTGATGTTCTGGCGCCCATGGTCCAGCCTGATGTTCTGGTGCCCGTTTCCCAGCCTGATGTGTGAGTGCCCATTTCCCAGCATGATGTGCCGGTGCCATTTCCCAGACTGATGTGCCGGTGCCCGTCACCCAGGCTGGTCACAATCACAGTGGTGATCTGACCATGGTTCTGGGCTCCACCCTCCCGAGGTGTCCAGCTGTGCAAAGGAAAAGCCAGAGGGGTGCATGTCTGTGCTGGGAAAGACAGAGACCCAAGCCTGAGGGCTAGATCAGCAAGGGTCTGCTATCTATATGATCAGTGGGAGACATACGAGGGCTTTAAGTGGAAGGCCTGAGCAGCATTGTTGTAGGTGTAAGCAAAGAGGCTGAATTTACCGTTACTTTGTGTTGATGGTGAAAACCCCCTGCAAGGGAAACCCTTTGATTTGATTTTCTGGAACTTTGTTTGAACTTTCTTTAATAAAAGTGGGCCAACAAGCCCTTAAATAATTTCTGATGTGGACTGTACTCACTAGCGGGCACTACACTTGAGCTATACAATCCAAAACTTTACACTAACCACTGGGCATTATGAAGGACACCTTTGTATAACTGTTTTTAAATGCCCATAAGACCAGTACTTTTATGATGTGTATAAAATACAATTTGGTACTTTTTATACTTTTATTTTACTCTGTTGTAAAATTCTCAGTGCAGTATACAAAGTCCAATATCCTTTAGATACAAGTAACGTTTATATACTGTATTTTGGGATGGCAAAAACTGAGATTCTCTAACAACTAACATCTTGACTATCCATCAAAAAATGTATCTATCTCTCAGCCACTGTTTCTTTCAGAAAGACTGATTCTCATTTTTGTCATCCCAGTTTGGCCCCAAAAGGGTGCATCTGCTTCTCATTCCACTATCTCCCATGCCTATGGTTCAACCCTTTCCTGTCAAGGCATACTTCTCTTAGCCGAGTTTTGCTCATCACATTTATGCAACAGGAAATCAGTGTCTGTGTGCAGATGGCCACCATTTTGTTGAAGAACACTTCTCTTGCTGAGGATCCCTCCACTTTAACAGTGTTTAAGAACCATCTATTAAAAAACTTGCATGGTCTGGGCTAAGTCTCATTTTCATATAATCTGCTTCTTATTAATCTACAAAATGCCTCACCCTTAATTTTTGAAGGACTCTCAAACCAAATGGATTGGTACTTGATATGGCAATCCATAGGCAAAAGTTCTGCCAGTTTTTGCACAGCTGGTGAGAACGTTCCAAACTAAAATGTTTATGCAGTATGGTCCATCAGCTGTGGTACTGTTGTTGAAACCTTTTTCCACAGAGATCCCTATGCGGCTCTCCTTAACAAGATACCCAAGAGTTGTATGCCTACCCAATTTAAATTGGTTATCCATATCTAAATGGGTGCTAGCTAGAGCATGGAAATCTCCAATACCCTTTCGGAGGTTAAGACCTTGGTTTCTCAGGATAGTATTTCTCAGAAACTCTCAGGTCACACAACAATACTATGTCCAAATTTTATAAAATCTGGACCTCATGGATTGATGCCTATATGCTTTCTGCTCTTCAGGTAGACTCCCTAACAATCTACCTTTTTAATCTCACCATGTTGACCCCCCTTTTTAGCGATGACCTCCTCTCCCTTCTTCTCAGGTACAATAGGGTGTATCATATCCTCACTGGTGTCCTAGTAGTCCATGGACTGTGGACATTCCTTCATTTTCCTACCCCCATTTTATTTTGGTTACACTACCCTTGTGTACTATTTCTTTCTTCAATACCCCCCCCCCCTTTCTCCTGTCCTGTAGATACAACATCAAATCATAGGAAACCAAAGTGAATGGAATTCCCAATTTAGAAAGTTGTCATAGGAACCAATTGCAAGATTTTAAACCACTTCTTGCTTTAGTTACTTTTTTGGATTTTGTGTCCCTTTCTGTCTTAGTAACGATGGTCTCCAGGAGAAATAGAAAGGGGCCTATCTTAATTTTTCACTAGTTTTGGGAGGACAATTCTGCCCAAGCCCAATGTCTTCAATCAAAAATGTGTTTTTGTTGTCAAAATGTTCCCTGTTAACACGTATAAGAAAATATTCAAGAGAATAGCATAAATTCTATTAGTGCACGTGCATTAAAGTAAACCCCAACTAAATTGCATTTAGTTTATTAAGGCACTGTGCACTATTAACAAGTTACTTTTTTTTTATAAAATACTGTGCAGCACTTCCCTCTTGGGGTGATACCCCTAAGTAGTGTGGGGGGTAAAATTTCCATTTCAGGGTTTGGTTCCTGGTGTAAGCTGGGCAGAAAAGTAAGTTTGCCTCCAGTCACTTTAGTCTTTTTGCTATAGTATTTATTGCTGAACCCAATTCTAGGAGCGGGAGTTTAGTATTCTGAAAGAAGCAGTATGCCCTTAAATAGCAGCCTCTTGATAATTGCTGACTTAGTGAGAGCAGCCAGACAAATCTATGACCCTGTAGGAGAAGTCACAGTCTTTCTTAAGTTGCCCCTGACCCTTTGGTAGCAGTCAGAGATACTTTGGTGGCTAGTGGGGGATGAATCCTTTTTACAATGTCCAACAGTAGCTTCTACCCAGCACCCCTGCAACACTCATTAGCTTGTTTGCAAGCCCATCTCCTTCCAGATATCCACTCCAGCAGGCGGCTTAAGTTTTTGGGCCTTCAACACATATGTCCTAGGATGAGGCAAGGCCACATAATAGAACTTTTTAGACCAGGGATGGGCAAACTACAGCTGTCTAGCTGTTGTAGAACTACATTTCCCACAAGTCATTGCAAGACTGATAGTTACAGGTATGACTCCCAGAGGCAGAGACATGATGGGATTTGTAGTTCTGCAACAGCTGAAGGGCTGCAGTATGCCCACCCCTGCTCTAGACACATATCTTCTCCAGGCAAAAGACATGGAGGTAAAAAGAACACTCTAAAAAGGTCCCCAAAACATTTATCATCCCCCCAAACCATACATCTGAATAAAGACCTCAGGGAATGGTTAGGTCAGGTAAATATTCATAACTTATTTTTCTTCCCACACTGATTACTCAACAGTACTGGTAGAAATAATAAACACACTGAGCTTAGGAGAACTAGAAAAGTCTAGGAAAATGTGAGTTCAAACTGGTTACAACCTAACTTCAAAATACACAAAAATTACTTAGGGACATGCCATCCTAGTCTAGGTTCAAATTTGTGTGGGTGGTGCGGCTCGTGTTTTCACCCACACTGCAGCCTACTAATTTGAATGACTTGCTGTACCCGTGTTTCCCACAGGGAAAGTTATTAACCTTTTTCCTAAAATGCAGGTGCACCTCAAAACATGCTGTGTTTTTAATGCTTGGGGGTGCTATTAAGATTCAATGACACCCCCCATGTTTGCAAGAAAGCTGCATGTTTTGGCTGCGAGTGCCTGCGCACATTTCCGCAATCACACGTGCATTTCTCAGCGTGGGTTACTTGTGGTGGCAACAGTGAAATGTGCACAAAGCATTGGCAAGTCCACTTGTGACCCCCAATCGGGGAAGAACCTATAGGGATAGAATGCTGTCACCTGCTACCAGAAAGTTTCTGAACAGGGATATTTATGATAGGATTAGCAAGTTATATTAAATGAAAGTGGCAGAATATTGAAAGTGACTTTTGAAATTACATTAAAGAAGATCTTCGGCCTGTTTGCAAAAAATTAAAAGTCAGCAGCTACAAATACCGTAGCTGCTGACTTTTAATAAAAGGACACTTACCTGTCCAAGGATCCAGCACCATCTTCTTCTGGGCTGATTCTTCATCAGCCTTTGGATCCCCAGTCCAGGCATGTTTAGTGTTGGAAGCCAGCTGTGGCTCCTTACGGCTTCACAGCCAGAATCCCACTGCACATGCACAAGCTGCGCTGTGCTGTGTGAATGGTCCCACAATCTCCAGGGACCTGTGGCAAGTCCCAGGAGGTTGCAGGTGGAAGGGGCCAAACTTCCTACCGGAAGTGGGAGTGGGTACCTGCCGAAACTAGGTTTTAAAAAAAAGTCCAAAAATGTAAGGGGGGAGGGGGACATAAAGCGGAACTTACCTTTTGGGTTAAGTTCCACTTTAACATATTAAAATGCTTATGCAGGATTTCAGTGATTTTGTTTACTTACATTACTTACTTTAGCAATACGAAAGGTCAATGGCACAGTTCAAGCTAGACAGCAAAAAAAAACCAAAAAACTAAATGTAAAATAAAAAATATAAACTTTAAGGCCTGGTTCACACCTATGCAGTTTGCTTTTGATCCATTTCTGTGGTGCTTTTTGCGGTGCATTTTGTGTTTTTCCACAGACATTTTTACCCCATTTTTTGATGCATTTTGCATTTTTCATGCTTTTTTTTTTTTTTGGCCAATTTGCTGTTGGGCGGATTAAAAATGCAAATTGTGGTAAAACCGAGGCAAGAAACACACTACATGTTTTCCTGCAGCTCCTCCATTGAAGTCTATTAGGCTGGATTCACACCTATGCATTTTTAGTGCTTTTTGCATTTTGCAGATTTGCACCACAGTCCACTAACCATGGTTTCCTATGGAATACGTTCTGTAGTGCAAATCTGCAAAATGCAAAAAACACTAAAACTGCATAAGTGTGAATCCAGCCTTCAACCAAAAACGTACCGTTTTGCGTTTAAAAAAGTCTCTGACCTTTTCCAAAAATACAGCCTCTGAAAAAAGCATAGATGTGAACAAGTCCCATAGGAAACCATGTTAAATGGACTGTAGTGCGTTTCTGTAAAAAGCACTAAAAAATGCATAGGTGTGAACCAAGCTTAACCACATGGTTTACCCCACTTCATGACCAGGCCATTTTTTGTGATACAGCACTGCGTTACTTTAACTGATAATTGCACGGTCGTGCGACGATGTACACAAATAAAATGATTGTCCTTTTTTTCGCACAAATAGAGCTTTCTTTTGGTGGTATTTGATCACCTCTGTGGTTTTTATTTTTTGTGCTAAAAACAAAACAGATCGACAATTTTGAAAAAAAAAAACTATATTTTTTACTTTCTGCTATAAAACACATCCAATAGAAAAATATAAAAAATCTAATTTCTTCATCAATTTAGGCCAATATGTATTCTACTACATATTTTTGGTAAAAAAAAATCCCAATAAGCGTATATTGATTGGTTTGCACAAAAGTTATAGCTTCTACAAACTATGTTATATATTTATGGAATTTTTATTTATTTATTCTTTTTTACTAGTAATGGCAGCGATCAGCGACTTATAGCGGGACTGCGACATTGCGACAGACAAATTGGACACTAAGTGACACTTTTGACACTTTTTGGGGGACCAGTGACACGAATACATTAGATTGTAAGCTCTTCCGAGCAGGGCCCTCTTAATCATCTTGTATTTTATTGTATTGTAACTGTATTGTCTCCTTTTATATTGTAAAGCGCTGCGTAAACTGTTGGCGCTATATAAATTCTGTATAATAATAATAATAATAATACAGTGATCAGTGCTAAAAAAATATGCACTGTCACACTACTAATGACACTGGCAGGGAAGAGGTTAACATCAGGGGCGATCAAAGGGTTAAATGTGCCCCTAGGGAGTGCTTTCTAACTGTGTGGGGGGTGCTTTAACTGTGGGAAGACAGAGATCCGGATCTCTGTCTTCCCTTGTCACAGGCAATCTACCTTTCACCGTTCTATGTGATTTTGCGCAGAAGAGCCTCTGCCCCGCAGTATATGTACACAGGGTGGTCAGCAAGTGGTTAAGGCTCTGTCTCCACTACTGCGAGTTGTTGTGCGACCTGACACATGCAAAGTCACATGACAAGTCAAAACCCATGTATTTCAATGGTCCCCGTTCTAATTGGTGCGACTTAAGTCGCAGCGACTCCAAAAAGGTTTTTGCATTACTTTGTTCCGACATCTGTTTGATTTCTTCTCACTTGGTTTTCACAGGTCGAATGACATCGCATCACAAATCGCACAGCAAAGTCGCAGTGTAAATCTCGCGACTCTGGGGATGCAGCAGTGGAAACACAGCCCCAAGGCCAAATTCACTATAATAAATATATATATATATATATATATATATATATATATATATATATATATATATATATATATATAAATGCATGTTTTTTGCAGGTTAAGAAATGTGCAATTTATATTTTTTAATTTTTTTTTTTTTTTCATTAGGAGCCTGCAGAGCATTTCACCTTCGATCAGTGGATCGTGAGTGCAATATAAGACTGCTGCACACTCTCCCTCCAGCTCTGTGCCCGTACCTGACAGTTACAAATTCGGAGTGAATGGACTATGAGGATGCTCACCTGTGCCTATTGAGAACTACACGCCAACATAAACTCTGAAGTTTTTTCAGACAGAGTGCCAATGGAATTCCGCGGAAACTGTCTTGCATACACACGATCACACCAAAGTCCGACCATCAAGAACGCGGTGATGTACAACACGTACGACGGGACTAGAAAAAGGAAGTTCAATAGCCAGTAGCCAATAGCTTCCGTCTCGTACTTGCTTCAGCGCTTGCGTCGTTTTTTGGACGTCGGAACAGCATACAGAAGAGCGGTTTTCCTGATAGGAATTGGCTCCGTCGGAAATATTTCGAACATGATCTCTTTCTAGGTCCATCAGAATTTTCGACGTAAAAAGTCCAATGAGGCATACACACGATCGGAATATACGATGAAAAGCTCCCGTTAGACTTTTTCTAACGGACATTCCGCTTGTGTGTACGGGGCATTACACATGCATTTGCAAATGTATGCAACAAAAACCTAACTATATATATATATATATATATATATATATATATATATATATATATATATATAAATATAATATATATTGTGACAGTATGAGATGCTGTCGCTGTAAAATTGGTTATTTAAAGGACACAGGGTGTGCACATTGGCTCAGTGCATAACTACAGAGCGTAGATGTGGAGTGGAGAAAATGGCTTTTGCAGCTTTCTCCAGGTTTTGGTATACCTGGATGGGGCTCTGTAGTTGGGAGATTCCATAGTGTCTTGGGTGGCACGGAATCTCCAACCCTGTGTCCAGGTTTTGTGGAGGACCAGCAGAACGTGTGCTCAGGTGCACACGCCCCTTATAATGGAGGTTTAGAAATACCTCAGGACTCCCAGTTGGAGAGAGTTCCACCCAAGGAGGTCTCCAGGAGTCAGAGAGGCTGCAGGAGGCAGCCAGAGCAAGTTTGACTGCAAGAGACCATAAACGGCCTGAGGCGTGAGAGAAGCTGTGTGCATTGGAGTGAAGCTATCAGCTTTGAAGAAACCATGGTCTGGATGACCAGTGGAAAGAGCAGAGGTACTGCTAAAGAGAATAGCCAGGTGAGCTAGCATTTTTCAGTTGCGCATGTTGCTGGAGAAGAACCCCTGTGTGGGAAACCTTATGTTATGGACTCTCCATGTGCCTTTTAATAAAAATGGGCTGCCATGCCGTAAAACTGAAGTGCTGACTGATGTGAATCACTTGAAAATGCATCTACCGCTAGAGCTAAAAGATAACCCCATCTTACAATATATATGTAGCACTGACCCCCGAAGGACCGTAATTCCAATGTAGCAAACACCCATTGAACCATTCATCCATAGCAGCAGAATAACCAGCTCTCCGAAAAGGTTTTGGTACAGACAAATAATCCCAGACAGCTTCACGGTACCACTGCTCTCAATTAGCCTCAATTTCCTGCATAACTTCTTGAGTAACGTAAGGAAATTCCAGACCATACTCTGTGGCAACTCGTTTGGTGAGCACTCTTTGTAAGCGCGCAAGTCTAGGTAAAGCTCTGGTTTTTCCCAGACCAGGAGGCACACAAGAATTTGGTGATTTGCGCACCATAGATCCGATGGGTATCGGCTCAGACTCAAACGAACTGGTAACTTTAGACAATGTCTCTTTGGTAGTGCTGTGCGGCTCCACACATGGTGATGTCTTCCCAGAATCCATGGCTATCCATTCTGAGAAGGTAAAGGCAGAAGTAATATCTTCACCCTGGGCCCACACTAATTCCTGTGACATTGTCTCAAACAGATCATCATCACCGGAGATTTCTGACAGAGAATCTATCTCCGAGTCTCTCAACTCCTCTGCCGGCAAACAGTCCCAGATATGTTCCCCTTTGATCTCTCACCCGTTCCTGTCGTGGACTTCGCCGGATCCATGCTCTCCTCCGGCTCCGGTTCGGGTAATCTTTGGGGTAAGCCTCGACCGCGGCCATGGGAAGCCTTCACATATCCCACCTTTCTCTGGACAGGTGTAATAGAAGCAGAAGCAAGGGTAATGTCCGCTGATAAAGTGGTAACAGCGACATTTCCCTCAGGAACACTCACAGTAGCAGGGACAAGGGCCTGTTGCTCTCCAGCAGTAATGGCAGTAGTTTCCGCCGTAGCGATCCCTGTAGCCCAGTCCACTCGATAAGCACAGGGCGACACTGTAGGTTGCTCCACAGTGAATAGGTATTCTCCACACTGCGAACATCGGACAAATGGACGGAGATGTATGGCCAGTCCCTCGCACTTGTGGCAAACCATGCCCAGCCCTTTAATATCTCCAACTGTGTAAAACACGAACCGCCCCTACGGCTTCAAGCGGATGCCAGTATCCATCAGCAGGGTTCCGGTTAGCATAGCACCCGCAGCGGTACTTGTAGAGAACATCTTGGACCCCATGGCCGACGGCATCAGTGAAAAAGAAGACATGGCTGCACTCTGATCCTCTCAGTATGGTCACGAGGCCTCTCTTCGCCTTTGGCGCCAGACACACACACTCACGTGTCTCACGCAGCAGCAATAGGTGTAGCTCCTCCCACTTGCTCCTCTGATCACGTAGCTCCCGGGCTTTTACTTTCCACCCGCAGCCTACGCAGTCAGAAATGTGATCTTGCGATTTAACCTTTCTTTTTCCTGGAGAAAGTGACAAAGTCCAGGAACCCCTCTTTTAGCATAGACTCTCGTTGAAATACTTCTCAGAGTTTCTCAGGGCAACGGCAAACAATCCCGGACGACGCCCCCACATGTAGCACTGACCCCCGAAGGAGCTGCTGAAATAAATTGGGTTGTTGCCGTAGGCCCTTACCTGTAGTTTCACCACACCAGGAACTTAGAGTCTATATTGAGCTTTGTGTCCAACAATGTATGCACCAGTCACTTTATTCTGTTTCCAATGCTTTATTGCAAAACTTGAAAGGAAGTTGCAGTTAGGAGGTAGAAAGGGAGTTACAGGAGAGTTCAAATACCTTTTGAAGATCACTGATGAATTTAAGATCTTAGAGACGAACACACCTTCAGTCCAAAGATCTTTGCCCACCCGGATAGGTCTCTCTCACTGACCTAGCAGCCGGAAGGAGCACGAACAAAAAGTCTCTGCCACATACTTTAGAAAAACAAAATAGCTGTACCATCCTCTGCCACAGGACTTAGTAATAGTTGTACAATCCTCTGCCACAGGACATAATAGTTTTAGATGAACAACAACACAGTACCAGAACCTTTAAGCCAACCCGGCAGTACTGTGCGGTAGGTTAGGTTAGGATGCATCCTCCAATTGAGTCACCAGGCCCCTCTTTAGATACCAGCCTTCTGCATGGTCCTCTCCAAGATGAGTCCTCCCCTGGATCTTCTTAATTGCTTGGCTTCTTCCCCCAGGACAGACAGCACAGGACAACCACTAAACCAACGGGCCCCAGACGACCTCTGGGCCTACTTATAGTATCATAACCTTGGGCCAGCATGGTCCTGAGACTGAAAGAAAGCTGTCACACACCTTTAGGCCAGGAGGGCCAGCAGGTAAAAGAAGAACCAAAAATGGCGTCTGCCCCATAACTACTCTCTCCAAGAATGCATAGTAGTGGACCACCTCTGCCGAGTTACCTCTGAGAAAGAAGAGCACTCAATACACTTCAGCCTGTTGCTTTTCAACACCGGTCTGTGGTGACAATGACACCTACAGACAACAATGTGGAACTACACGCAACACAGCCAATGCTGGAACAGAGGCTAATTTAGCCATAGATTAGATCTGAACTATATACAGAACAGATAACCCTCTAAACTTACATATAAGCGCCTGATCAACAGGAGCAGGGCGCTACATATATATATATTGTAGCAGGGTGACCCAGTAAAATGGGGGTTTACACCAGATTTTAAGAGAAGCAGACACAATAATCACTCAGGTGTGTGCAGGCTTCATATTGGAGCCAGAATTAGAGCTCAGGACCCCACCCCCTCAAGGATGTCAGTTTGTGAAGGGAGCCATGAGGTGCTGGTGCACCATGCTGCCCCGGTTGGGACAGTCCAAGGCCAAAGCCTGAGAGAGAGTCCAGGAGGGACAAGAGCAGCTAGGGAGCTGAGGGGAAAGAGTCCGAGTTAAGATATAACACCTGGTCATAAACACTTGGATGTGTTTGATGGTCAGGAAGGCCCTGCAGAGGTACTCGGAGCAGTAAAGCTGCCGCAAGAGAGCCAGGTGTCTGAATGTTATGTCTTTGCAGTGATGGTGAGAACCCCCTGCGTGGGAGGAACTATCTGTATGAACTTTGACTTGCTTTTAAATAAAAGTGGGCTGTCATGCCCTTAAAATACAGGTTTGGACTGGCACAACTCATTGTAAACGCACCTTCCTTTTGAGTTCACCCCAAATCTTACAATATATATACTGTGTGTGTGTATGTATATATGTGTGTGTGTGTGTATATATATATATATATATATATATATAGTGGTAGTGTGGTACCCCACCAGTGTATAGACGCAGGACTCTCAACCAGGCAGGCTGAGTGGCTCCAGTGTATTTGCTTATTTTGGAGGTAAGTGGCTTTTCAGTTTTCTCATTATTCAGCAAAGTCCACTTTGGGACCTGGAGCTGGGGGATTTCTTAGAGATCCGGATGGGCTGAAATCCCCAGTCCTCGGTCAGGCTTTTAAAACTCACCAGCACACTGATTGTTTAGGTGTGTGTGGGCTTAATAGTAGAGTCAGGACCGGGGTTCTGGGCTCCGCCCTCCCGAGGAGTCCAGGCATGCAAGGGAGAAGCATGCACGTTTGCATGGTATAGTTAGACAGAGGGCCAGAGCCTGTTGGCTGAGCAGCACAAAAAACTGGATAAGAGGTACAGTGTTTGTACAGGGGCTCTGTTATATGGCCAAGAGGGCTGAAGCATAAAGCTTGAGCAGCAGTGCTGCTAAAGAGAGCCAGGTGGCTGAGTATTTTCTGTTTGTAACATACATTGTTGCTGTGGAAAGCTGGAACCCCTGTGTGGGCAACTCTTCTGTTATTGGACTTGTTTTCTTTTTCCTTTAATAAACGTGGGCCAACAAGCCCTTAAACGGCACAACTGGCGTGGATTCAGCTTACTGGTAGCTCTACCCTTAAGCTAAAACAACCACCAATATTACAATATATACAGTGAGAGAGAGGCAGAGATTATCTTCAATGGCAAGTGGTCTAAAAGTTCAAGCACACCTGAAGGTTCCTGATTCACTTTTGTTCTTCTAAATGGTAACAGACAAGATTTCCAGTATAAAAGATTTCTCAAAGGTAAGTTGCCTTCAGCAGCACAGTCAGGTCTTACACGATCTTCCATTTTTGTCTCCAACAGCCTCTCTTAAGCTTCGTACACACGATGCGATTGTTGGCAGGGTATTGTCTGTTGACATACTGTTGTTCTAAAATCTGACTGTTAGTACGCTCCTTTTGACAAATGATGGATGGCAGGCTAGTAAGTTTTCGGTTTTCGGCGGACAATGGTCTGTTGTTTGATTTTCTTATGGTCAGCACACAAGTCTGTCACACAAAAGTCGAAAGTACAAACACACATGATCGGAAGCGGTTGGTCTTGTAAGCTATCGTTTGTAATGGAGAATTAACATTTGTGACGTAGCAAATTATGAAATGTCTAAATGCAGCACACATTCTCTTCTTCTTTAATTGGATAATAATGAAGCTGCTTTGCTGGTGATACTGATGGAGCTATGGCAAACGTATTTTAAAAGGCTTTTGTTTTCTAGTGATATCAAGAATATTCTTATTATGCTTGTTGTTTTTTTTTGTTTTTTTGGGCAAGTTACCACAACACCATTTATCCTGTAGTTTTTAAGATCAAAGATACAACTATGTTGGTGTCCCTTGTTAATTTGACATTGTATTTTTTTTAATTTTAACTGCCTACTCCCAAACTGTCATTTGAAGTAAAACACATAGCCAAGTATTATTCTACACATTTTTTTTTATTGTGCAGAAAAAAAATAAAACAAATTAAATTAGAAATTCTATCTGCCATCCAAATACAAAGAACTTAACCAAAAAATGCATTCTATGCATAAAAAATATGGAAAATATAAAAAAAAATAGAAATTAGTAAGTGGTGAAGGGGTGAAAATCGCCAGTCCAGCGGCCTTGTTGGGGGTCTTGGGGCTGGTATTGCCACTGACCGCCATGCTGCTGTGGTGGGTGGGGTGGCTGTGAAGGTGGGGGCCACAAAATCAGAAATGTGGGTTGTTTCTGAAATGTTGCCCTTCACCCACTTGTTGAGGAGCTGCAAGATGAGTTGCTCAACAAGTGGGAACCGGAACAGATCATCAGCCAAGCCAGGAGTCAGCGATCAAAGTAGTGGAACAGCAATCAGGATCTGTAGCCTGAAGGGATGTCAGCAAAGCCAGTTTTTAAAACAGGAACACAGGAGATAATTTCTTGTGGTGTGACCAAGATGAAGGCAGAGCTTCTCTGGACTGGACGGCTTAAGTAGGCAGGACTGATGAGCAGGATCAACTTCAGCTGGGTAACTGTGGAGAGAGATGGGAGCTGGCAATTAGCCGACAGCTGAGCGGCCAGCTCAGAGAAGGAAGGAAAGGAAAGTACAACCCCCTCCCACCCCCACCAAAGGAATCCATGCCTCCGGCATCCTGAAAGGGACATGGCGCATGGAAGGGGGGGGCGGTGCCCGTGCGCCCACAGTGCACGGGCCGCCACTGGAAAATTAGGTATCTTTATATGTTCTTTAAATAAGTAGCTGTAGAGAATTCTATGTAAGCTTTTCTTAAATCTTTGTATGACTTGGGTTTCCAAAGATGAAGCTAAATATAAAGCATATATGAACATTCTTATTTAGTCATGTTTTTGGACATTCCTTTGTTTTGGAACTTGTTTTTTCAGGGGGAGTGTCAGGGCTGTCCTTCTCTGAGCTGGCCGCTCAGCTGTTGGCTAATAGCCAGCTCCTTTCTCTCCACAGTGACTCAGCTGTTGATTATCTGCTCGTCAGTCCTGGCTACTTAAAGTTGTCCAGCTCACTTCATCTCTGCATTCACCTTTGGTCACATCTCAGAGACTTTCTCCTGTGTTCCTGTTGAAGACTTGCTCGGCTGATGTCCCTTCTGGCTCCTGATCCTGCTTGGTGTACTACTACGTTGATCTCTGGCTCTCTGACATTGGCATTGGCTGACTGCCCGATCTGGTTACTGAACTCTGGCTATGTATTGACTACGCTTACTCTGTTTACCTTTTTGTTATTATTAAACAAGTGTGATTAACTGTACTTCTGTCTCGGTCTGATTCACGGTTGTTGACAGCAGGCGAAGGCCATGAATTCAGAAAATGCAGTCAGTCCACTTGTTGGTAATATTTTTTCCAGATTGGATGACCAGGATCACCACATGGATCAGTTTGCCTTGGCTTTACAAACGCTCCTGAGTCGCACGGCTCACCTGGAATCTTCCACTATGGCTGCTCCCGTACAACCTGTGTTGCAGGCCGTCCCTGCTGCTGCTCCAGTCTCTGTGCAGGTACCCGCCTTGAGTATTACCTCTATAAGAGGCATGTCTGGTTCCGCTCTGCTTCCCCAGCGATTTGGGGGCAATCCAGTTCAATGCAGAGGTTTTCTCAACCAGGTTGAGATATACTTTGAGATGCTGCCCCAGGCGTTTCCCACGGACAGAAGCAAAGTAGGTTTTGTGATGTCTTTGCTTTCTGAGAGAGCCTTGGCCTGAGCAAACCCTCTATGGGAGACGCAAAAACCCATGGTCCTGAGTTATCCAGAATTTGTGGCTTCCTTCAAAAGTGTATTTGACGTTTCTGCACGCTTCGCTTCTGCTGCCAAGAGCCTCATGTCCATCAAACAGAGTATGAGAACTGTTGCAGATTACGCCATTGAATTCCGTACTCTGGCAGCAGAGGTTGCTTGGAACAATGAGGCCCTCGTGGCTGCCTTCTCTCATGGTCTCTCCGATAACATCAAGGATGAGATAGCAGCCCGAGATATACCCACTGAGCTGGAGAGGTTGATCACATTTGCCATCCTCATTGACTCCAGATTTAGAGAAAGACTCTCTTTTAAGGAGCACTGGCACAAGTCTCCTGTACATTTGTCTCCGAGCTTTGCAGTCACACCCTTGCTTCCCTCACTTCCCATGCCTTCTGGTACCAAGTCGGTCTGTGAAGATGAACCCATGCACTTGGGCTTCACGCGTCTCTCTGCGGATGAGAGAGCCCTTAGGAGGAGGGAGAGATTGTGCCTTTATTGTGGCCAGGCTGGTCACTTTTTGAAGTCTTGTCCTACCCATCCAGGGAACTCCCGAACCTTGAGGTCCTGTCATGGACAGACCTTAGGTGGCGTTGTTTCATCTCCAGTTTCCCAGAAAGATAAGCCCCTGGTTTTGGTTACCCTGTCTTGGGCTGAGTCATCCGATACAGGCTCTAATCGACTCTGGGGCTGCAGGCCTGTTCTTTGATGCTGCCTTTGTATCGAAGCACTCGATTCCGCTGCAGCTGCGTGACACTCCATTTGCCATTGAGGCTCTTGACGGAGACCTCTACAGCCTGCCCATGTGACTCATGAGACTGTTCCGTTGTCTATGGCCGTAGGGGCCCTTCACTATGAGATAATCCAATTCCAAGTTATTTCCTCATCTAAGTTTCTGCTGGTTATTTCTTATCTTTAGTTACAGAGGCACAACCCTTCTTTTGATTGGCTCCATGCTGAGGTTCTGTACTGGTCGCCACAGTGCAGTGAGAGATGCTTCCAGAAGGTAGCCAATGTCCTGTGCACCTCTTCACTCTCCTCCCTGCCGGAGGAGTACCACGATTTTAGCGATGTCTTTGACAAAGGTCAAGCTGGTACTTTGCCTTCACACTGGTCATATGATTGCGCAATTGACCTTCACCCTGGTGCCATACCCCCTCGTGGCCGGGTTTACCCTTTGTCCGTCTTGGAGGATAAGGCCATGGAGGAGTATGTTGCAGACGCACTTTCTTGAGGTTTCATCCGCAAATCCTCGTCTCCTGCTGGTGCTGGTTTCTTTTTTGTGAAGAGGAAGAATGGTGAGCTGAGACCTTGTATCGATTATAGGGGTCTGAATCGTAGCTGAGACCTTGTATCGATTATAGGGGTCTGAATCGTTTCACGATTAAGAATGCCTATCCCATTCCGTTGATTACGGAGTTATTTGACCGCCTTAAAGGAGCAACGGTTTTCACGAAGCTTGATTTGAGGGGCATACAATCTCGTCAGGATTAAGGAGGGCGACGAGTGGAAAACTGTGATTAATACCAGATCAGGTCATTATGAGTATCTCGTAATGCCTTTTGGCCTTTGTAAAGCTCCGGCAGTTTTCCAGGAGTTCATTGACGATGTCCTCCGAGATTTGTTGCAGTTATGTGTGGTGGTTTATCTCAACGTTATCCTCATATTTTCCAAGTCCCTGGAGAGCCACCACACAGATGTCTGTCGTGTGCTTCAGAGACTAAGAGAGAACAATGTCTATTGTAAATTGGAAAAGTGCGAATTCTATTGTGAACAGTTTAAATTCCTGTGCTGTCATTTCCACTGCTGGTTTTTCAATGGACACAGAGAAACTTTCAGCGGTCCTACAGTGGCCTCGACCCGTGGGTTTACGTCTGTTTTCTTGGCCTTTTCTTGGCTTTGCCAACTATTATCAGAAGTTTTTTCGTAACTTCTCATCTCTGGTCAAGCCCCTGACTGATATGGCCAGGAAAGACGGCAACCCACAGAGTTGGTCTCCGGAGTTCATTAAGGCCTTTGAGAATCTCAAGGCTGCCTTTGCTTCTGCTCCTGTGTTGGCAAACCCTGATCCTACGTTACCTTTTATTCGAGAAGTTGATGCTTCTGAGACTGGAGTTGGCGCCCTTCTGTCCTAACTCTGAGTGCGCTGTGCATCCGTGTGGCTACTTTTCCAAGAAATTGTCACCGTGTGCAAATATGAGATTGGTGACAGAGAGCTGTTGGCGATCATTTTAGCCCTGAAAGAATGGAGACATCTCCTTGAAGGTACCACTGTGTCGGTTCTCATTCTTACTGACCATAAGAATCTCACATTCTTGCCTAAGGCTAAGCGCCTCTCTCCCAGAAGGACGCGATGGGCTCTTTTCTTGTCGAGTTTTAATTACATTGTCTCATTCTTACCCGGTACTAAAAATGTAAGGGCTGACGCCTTGTCATGACAATTTTCCTCCACTTCCAAGATGGAGTCGGTTCCGGTTCCTGTGATTTCCTCCTGATCGTATTCTGGCTACGGTTCGCACCAGTCTTACTTCACCTTTGGGTGACAAAATTCTTGCTGCTCAGATCGATGCTCCTCCTGAGAAACCTTGTGACCGCTGCTTTGTTGTACTGCTGTGCTCCAGACTTACTATTCTCCCAAGGCTGCTGGCCACCCTGGGAAGAATCAACTCTTTTGGGCCATTTCCCAACAATTCTGGTGGCCTAGTCTATGTGCTGATGTAACCGCCTTTGTAGCTGCCTGTTCCGTGTGTTCTCAGAGTTAGACTCCACGACACCTTCTGGTGGGCATCCTAAAACCCATACCCAATGGAGAGAGGCCCTGGACCCACCTGTCCATGGATTTCATTGTGGAGTTACCCAACTCCCAGGGCAACTTTGTTATCCTTATGGTAGTTGACGGTTCTCGAAAATGTCGCATTGTATTCCACTCAAGAAGTTGCCTACTTCTAAGGAACTGGCTTCTATTTTTGCTAGGGAGATCTTCCGCTTAAATGGGCTACCCAAGGTGATAGTCTCAGACAGGGGTAGTCAGTTTGTGTCCCGGTTCTGGTGAACCTTTTGTGCACAGTTGAGTATTCAGCTTGTTTTCTCCTCTGCGTATCACCCGCAGTCTAATGGGGCTGCAGAACAAGCCAATCAGTCCTTGGAGCAATTCCTACATTGCTATATTTCTGACCATCATAACAACTGGTCAGACCTCTTACCATGAGCAGAATTTGCTCACAATAATGCCTTGAATTCAGCTTCCCGTTTGTCCCCGTTTATGGCAAACTATGGTTTCCAACCTTCTGTGTTGCCTGCCTCGTTTGTTCCGCAGAGTATTCCTGCGTTAGTGGAGCATCTCTGTGGCCTTCGTTCCACTTGAGCACAAGTCCAGGAGGCTTTGCAACATGCTAACGATAGGTACAGACTCCATGCTGACTGCAGATGACTGCCTGCACCTTCCTACCAGATTGGGGACAGAGTCTGGCTGTCATCTCGCAACCTCCGACTTTGTGTTCCTTCTTTGAAGTTCGCAGCTCGGTTTATTGGGCCTTTCCGTATCCTTCACAGGATTACCCAGTGGCTTACGCGTTGGACTTTCCTCCTAGTATGCTCATCTCTAATGTGTTTCATGTCTCCTTATGAAACCTTTGGTCTGCAACCGCTTTACCACCTCGGTGCCATGTCCTCACCCAAAACAGGTTGAGAACCATGAGGTGTATGAAGTACAATCCATTGTTGACTCCCGCAGGTTCCGTGGGCGCATACAGTACCTGGAGCATTGGAAGGGGTACGGTCCGGGGGAACGCTCTTGGGTCTCATCCTCGGACGTACATGCCCCTGTCCTCCTCCATGATTTCTATAGACGTTTTCCCCTCAAGCCTGGTGGTCCTCCAAGGGGGAGGGGTCGTTGAGGAGGGGGTACTGTCAGGGCTGGGCTCAGCCCTTCCTTCTCTGAGCTGGCTGCTCAGCTGTCGGCTAATTGCCAGCTCCTTTCTCTCCACAGTGACTCAGCTGTTGATTATCTGCACGTCAGTCCTGGCTACTTAAAGCCATCCAGCTCACTTCATCTCTGCCTTCGCCTTTGGTCACATCTCAGAGACTTTCTCCTGCGTTCCTGTTGAAGACTTGCTCCGCTGACATCCCTTCTGGCTCCTGATCCTGCTTGCTGTACTCCTACGTTGATCTCTGGCTCTCTGACATTGACAATGGCTGACTACCCGATCTGGTTACTGAACTCTGGCTATGTATTGACTATGCTTACTCTGTTTACCTTTTTATTATTATTAAACAAGTGTGATTAACTGTACTTCTGTCTCGGTTTGATTCATGGTTTCTGACAGGGAGACAGGGAGGCACTAAAAAAGGAGGCTCCAGCCAAGCCACCACAAGGGACGAAGAGAGGCTACCCTTGCTTGAGCCCCAACAGGGGAGGCAACAAGGCCATCTCCCCTAAACATGTAAGTGCCAACTTCAAACACACTCATTTAGCCACCGACAGGAGTGTTTCTAGGTGGGCCAAAGGCCATGGGCTTAGGGCAGAACTTAAGGGGTAAAGAACACTTTATGGTTGCTGCCTGGCTTATCAGTGCCCGTTAATACAGCCTTGCCAGTGTAGACATGGGTAGAGGAGAGGTCCCCAGGATCACAGCCACACAGAGTCACGCTTGCAAGGATGATCATCATATATCCCGTATCCCATAGGAGACAAGAAGGGGGTAACTGAAGGACTTTTTCAATGTTGGCACTTGTCCAGTGTTTGCCCTCTGTAAAATGCCATCACCTTTCCATTTTTATGCATTTTTCACAGTAAAAAAACCAGAGTGCAGCATGCTGGAGTCCACTAGTCAGGCGCAAACATTGACATCAGACCAAGTGCAAGGTTGGTCAACTAATGTAGCAAAATGGATGCTAGAAACAGATGTTACTTGGGGTGGCTTAATGAATGGTGTATTGTTTCTTTTTATAGGAAAGTGAGTGTGTCACCCAGGATGTTTCTTTGGAGCCATGGGATCTGACTTCTGGACCCAGCACAGACATTGCCATTGTAGTCGTCAAATCCCCTGACGCGAGTCACAGTGAGGGCCAAAGCGAACCAGAAGAGGAAGAAGGTATTCGGGAGCCTCTTATTTATGCAAGTAAGTATTCTTGGAATCTTGCTTCGAATGTGTATACATGTCGAGTGTTTAGATGTCCAAACCAAACACCCACTCCACACATTAGCAAAGTATGTAGTGCCTTAACATTAGCATGGAGAAGGAAAAGGTGGAAGGAGCAGGCAGTGTTGCTAGGTACCCGAGTTTGGGAGACCCAGGCACCAGGGCCTAGATTATAGAGTAGTTGCCGTGTATACATTCTTAGTAGTGTAGGTGTCTGAAGGGCAAGCAAGTTGCAAGCAACAATAGACTGAGTAGGTAAGTATTTCCTGAATTTGTAACGTGACCATAACTCACTATGTAGTGCCTCAACTACATGAGCATCGTTCCCTTAATACTTTTTACTCTTCTTACTAAGTCATGATCTTCCATGGTGTACTATTGGCAGAATGAGTGCAGATATGTTGCATTGTTTGAAGGACCTGGAGCAAATCAAGGAGGCTGCCACTGCTTTACAGGGGAGAATCAGATTTTGTGGACATGCTTGCCAAATTCTAATTTCCTCTTGCCTGGTCTGAAGTTTATTGTTCCACTTGTTGGCTCCTGTTTGGCCTTTTAATAATTACCATGTTTTTATGACTTTTTAACCATTTGAGCCCCGGAAGGCTTTACCCCCTTCCTGGCCAGAGCACTTTTTGCGATACGGCACTGCGTCGCTTTAACTGAAAATTGTGCGGTCGTGCGACATTGCACCCAAACAAAATTGACGTCCTTTTTTTCCCACAAATAGAGCTTTCTTTTGGTGGTATTTGATCACCTATGCGTTTTTTATCTTTTGCGCTATAAACAAACAAAGAGCAATTTTTTTAAAAAAAGCAATATTTTTTACTTTTTGCTATAATATCCCCAAAAAATATATAAAAAAACTAATTTCTTTCTCAGTTTAGGCCGATATGTATTCTTCTACATATTTTTGGTAAAAAAATTGCAATAAGCGTATATTGATTGGTTTGTGCAAACGTTATAGCGTCTACAAAATAGGGGATAGATTCTGGCATTTTTATTATTCGTTTTTTTTATTAGTAATGGCGGCGATCTGCATTTTTTATCATGACTGCGACATTATGTCGGACACATCGGACACTTTTGAGACTATTTTGGGACCATTGTCAGTGATCAGTGCTAATAAAAATGCACTGATTACTGTGTAAATGACACTGGCAGGGATGGGGTTAAACACTAGGGGGCGATCAAGGGGTTAAGTGTGTCCTAGGGAGTGATTCTAACTGTGGGGGGATTGCCTCACTGGAACATGACAGAGATCACTGTTTCCGATGACAGGGAGCAGCAGATCTCTGTCATGTTGCTGGGCAGAACAGGAAAATGCCTTGTTTACATAGGCATCTCCCCGTTCTTCCGCTCCGTGACGCTATCGCGGGACCCGCGGGCAGGGTCACGGAGTACGCGGCGGGCATGCGCGCACCCACAATGCCACGATTTAAAGGGGACGTACCTGTACGTCCATTTGCCCAGCCGTGCCATTGTGCCGACGTATATCGCCGTGAGCTGGTCGGCATGTGGTTAATGTGAAAGTTCGGTGACAGAACTCAGTGTTTCTACACTCCACTCCTCTGGGTGCACCACCAGGTCCTGTTTTCTTGTTTTTCCTCAGTCTAAAAACAACTGTGTGAATTACTAACAGTGAAAATGACATCACATGTGCCAAATTCAAGGAATCTCGAAAACATGACCTGGGTTTGTGGAGGAGAGTTGGGAAACACTGCCCTAACTAATGTGAATTATAATGTTTATATGTTTTTTATAATCTAAAACCCCAAAATTGAAGGTGCCCCCAAATTGGGCCTTAACATTCTTATTTCCCTTATGATTCCATGCCTAAAATGTGTGTAGTTTTATATGTCTATTTTTCAAAAACTCCAAAACACATTGTGTCAACATGTGCTATTTCCAGTCACAGGGTATCAATGGACGCGTTTTGGGGGTACAACCCCTTCTTCACAACTAAAGTAGCTCAGAGGAAGGGTTGCGCACCCGAAACGCATCCATTGATACCCCGTGATGGGAGATAGCACATGTTGACACACTGTGTGTTTTGCGGGTTTAGAAAAATAGATGTTTGTAACTACACACATTTTAGGCATGGGATCATAAGGGACATTTAATTGTTATGCCTCTACATGTACGTGACTTGAAATTTTGTCTTTTAGAGGGATGAGATCACCCCATCTGAGGAAGGCAAATCCACACAGTTTTGGGATACTAATGTCTTGTTTACCAAACTCATACTTGTAAGTTACTGAGTTTGGGATGTGTATCTAATGTTTTAGAACATGACTGTTTAGCCACAAAAAAAGGAGAAATAATGCAAAACATACATGTTATACACCAAGATGTTGGTTTCTTTTAAAACCTTAAAACGCACATGTGAATGTGCTTTGAGTAAAATGTTTTTTACTAAACAATGTGTGGCTTATTATTTCATTGTTCAATACTAGTGTATTTTGTAGGTTGTTGTAATTACAGTGACAATATGCTCTTAAATGTGGAAAACTCCTGAAATTTTTAGGCCTCAAAAAAAAAAAAAAAAGCGTTGTAAAGGCATAATGTTTTTGAACTTCATGCATTAGATCCATTAAGAACAAAAACATTGTGTGTGTGTGGCAGACCCACAGCACACTATAATAAGTGAAGAAGGTATTGTCACCTCATATAGCAATTAAGGTACATTTGCACTATTGGAGCAAGTGGCCAAAATAAAGCCCATTTGGAAACATATTAGACATATAAGAAACACAGACAACAGTAGTTCAAATGAAATAGGAGCTTATGATCTTTCAAAAAAATGTAAAATTATCAGCTACAATTTGCTGCCAAGACACTGCCCCTCTACCCACAAAATATTCCAGGTATTTCTGCCGTAAATCTCTGGCAATTTGTGAGGGCAATCCAGCATGGGCATTTTCAATAGCCATCAGCACTCCCACAGATGGACTAGCTGCAGCCTCTTCAGCTGGACCTGCCACTGCAGGGTCCACATCACTTGGCAGTGATGCTAGGTAGCTGGTAGCATTCCTCCTTAAAAATTATGGAGAATACAGCAGCACAGGACCACATGATTTATCTTGTAGAGTGCCAGGTTGATTGGAGTCAAAAACAGTCTAAAACGACTCGATAGGATGCCAAAGGCATTTTCAACCACCCTTCTGGCACGAGAGAGCCTGTAATTGAAGATTCTCTGCTCTGGGTGAGGTTCCTCATAGGAAACGGCTTCATCAGATGTTCACCCAGAGCAAAGGCCTCATCTGCCATGAAAACAAAATCGAGGTCCTCAACATTCTCCTCAGCAGGTGGCAAGTTTAAGGTGCCATTCTGGTGCCGCTTGTAGAACTCTGTCTGCATAATCACTCCTCCGTCAGAATTTCAGCCATTCTTCCCAACATCCAGATACAGGAACTCGTAGTTGGCAGACACTACAGCTAGCATGACTATGCTGCAAAAGCCCTTCTAATTAAAATAATAGGAGCCAGAGTTGGGTGGTGGTACAATCCGGACATGCTTGCCATCAATAGCACCACCACAGTTGGGAAAATCCAACTGATGATTGAACTGAGCTGCAGATTTGAGACAAACATGCTTAGCCAACATAAGGATACACTTAAATGAGTATTTAAAGACAAAAGTGGAAGGTCAACTTATCTGAGTCCTCCCCACTCTGGTGGCCATTGGACAAATTTTAGGGGGGAGCAATGAGAAGATGATTTGAACAGGTAACCCTCTCCATGAGAGCTGTTTGCATAAATAATCAGTGATACTTTGGCCAGCCCCTCCTTACTTACACTATTGGCAGCCTAGTGGACAGGTAAGAAGTGTCATAATCTAAAAAGCTGGATACATACTGTCCAAATTTCAGCAAATTTTGACATTATGATTTAACCAATCAATATAAAAGGAGCCAAAAAATTAAGAAGTTTCAATTGGTAGGTAATCAGGTAGGCCCTTACACTACATGGTTTGGGGAATTTATACAGAAATATGAACACAAAAGAGGGATAGTGTGTATGGGTTTTGCAAAGTCAGCAGATAGAGTATTTGGATCTGTTGACTTAGGATTTTTGGGGGGCAGGGAGGGTTCCAAATGAGTTTGAGCCACAAAAAAGGGTCTCTTGCACTTGAATTTGAGGACAACAATAAAATGTTTACACATTTTAGGGGTTGGTTTAGGGTAAGCCCCAAAATGTAGCTGACAAAAAACCTTGTTAAGTTATTGGCTAGGTGTTTATGGGCCCAGGATAGCATGCTGGGGAGGTTATTGAAGGAAAATATGCATGTAGGCCAAAAAGGTGCAGGAAAAGCTTACAGCATGCATGAGGACAAAGAGGACATTCACAGCATATTACAATATTGAGAATTATGTAATCAACAAATTAATACAATAAATTAGCAAACATAACTACATAGAATGTGATCTTAAAGATAAAAACGTACCCTAATATAGTCCTTCTGCAGGACTTGAATAATGTTGTAATCCCCGTTGTAAACTTGAGGTCCTGGAGACTTCTCCCCGCCGCCAAGTACCGCAAGGTGGCTATGAGCCTTTGCTCTGGAGTGACGGAAAGCCTCATACATGTGTCCTGCTTCTTAATATAGGGGGACATCAATGCCAAGAGTTGGTGAAAGCAGGGGTCCGTCATCCGGAGATAATTCCAAAAATCATTAGGATTATTCTCCTGGAGCTCCCGCAGCAATGGCATATGACATAATTAGTCACGTTATTGCAACCAATTTTTGGTCCAAGAACTCCTCCTCCACCTGTTCCTGGACTGGACTTGGGTCAAAGCAATAACTCCTAGTCCAATAATAACACGTTCTCTCCTCGGATTATGCAACATGGCTGGTTGACAAACAGCCGTTCAGAAACTGAAAAGCAGGAACTGAAAAGCGTGAATCAACACTCACCAAACTTCTACTCACACGAAATTAGCAGAAGGAGCCCAAAGGGTGGCGCTTGAGAAATGAACTTCCTCTTTATAGTCTCGTAGTACGTCTAGTACATCACTACGTTCGTGTTTGTTGGCTGACAATTGTGTACTGTTAGTATGCAAGCCAAGATCCTGGCACATGCTCCTTTGACAAAAATCAGACGCTCGGTTGGCCAACAATTGCATTGTTTGTATGAGGCTTTAGACACTGAGAGACTCCATCTCCAGAGCTTCTGTGGACTCCTAGACAGGTGCCACAAACCCAATGGGGAGTCCCTCAAGTCAGGAAATAAATTCTTTTCAGGACTATACCTAGCAGCCATTTGTCACTATACACAGTACATAGGCACACACAGTATTTATACCACGTTTTGTGCAAAGATAAAAAATATACATGTAAATATATACTAGTAGCTCTGTTATAAAAATGTAACTTTTTTTAAATCTTTAAGTTAAAAAAAGACAAAAGTCCATTGAGTTATTGGTCTTATTATTGCCATATTTCTCCTAAGCAACCAATACCTTTCACAGAGTGATCGCTATCTTAACTCCTTATGCACAGGAGTAAATGAAAGGGGAACACCAAGCACATAACACAACCTGGACTTGAAGTCCCAAGCTACATTGATACTGAGGTACGTAAGTTTTAATAAAATCACAAATAATGCTGCTTGCTTCCTTTTCCTAAAGAATAGACACAAGCAGGAAGGTATCCACATGATTTTTGGCAGACGCTGCAGTACCAGAACGTCCCCTCCTGCAGCTGCATCCATCAATCATTCCTGAGCAATACATGTGCAGAAAACCTGGAGGCTTAACAAGGCTTTGATGTTCTGTGCTTTAAAGAGGAAAAAAAAGGAGAAAACAAGTGGAGTGAACCCAACTCCAAGGCACCATCTCCCACCCTTTGCCCCCTCGCTGAAAAATGAGCCTGCAACATTACAATGTGCAGAGATGAGCAAAAAAAAGGGAGGCTGGAGATGGAGAGTTGCAACACAGCTGTACAGTCTGACCTAAAAATTCACACAGACACAGCAAACATGTCATGTGACTGCGTACAGAGCTCAGTGCTTTGTAGTGGGATCAGTGGAGGGAGAGCATCAAAAAGCTTTCTGTTTGAAGGTTTATCAACCACTGGGACTGAGCTAAATGTCAACTTATTTTCCATAATGGGAATCAGATCTGCTCCCTAGCAGTTGCTCTTTTGAGAGACAGAGCAGGCTGGATCTTGTGGTTAGAAATCCACAGCCATTTATCAGTGGGAAAGTAATCTCTGCTACTATAAGAGCACAAGGTGGATTAGCTGCTGAATACTATATAAAATGACGACTGAAAGTGTCAACAAACAAAAATGATCCCAAAAACGAGGACACTACAAAAAAGGCTGAATTTACAAGTGTACTGTAATGTGATAGTGAGTGTCAGCTTAATTTGCAGATGAAAAAGAGTTAACAAGGGTCTTGGCACAAATAGAAAATATTTTTAGTGCCTTTAAATCACAGTGCAGCTGGTAAATGTGCACGAAAAGGGAAATAAACTCAGAATAAACAAACTGCTTGTAACTGACTACAGAATGGCTTAATGATGCTATCTGTAGTGCTCGCATTTATTATTTTACATATAACAATAATTCATTAATATTTTCATAACTCAGTATCATAAGTCTCAAACTCATAATCATAACTCTCCTAGTGGTTAAACTAATATGCTCCCACAATCCATTCCTCTAACTGCAGGAACAAAATATCTTTGCACATTTATTATTTTTATGTAGCACCTTCTACTTTAGGTAGGTGCTAGAAGTAGGATTTTTGTAGTGCAGGTGAATTTAATTAGGCCTAGCTTACTATTTGTTTTAATCTGTGTGAGCTGGGGGTGGCCTAGAGTATCAGCAGGTGACTCACATGCAGCATCACTTCTCGGTTACCTCCCTCTGGCTTCAAGAGGATTCTAGAAGGGAGGAGGGGAAGAGAGGTGGAGCTGCCTGGGGTGTTCTAAGGAGCCCTGACCAATCCCAACTTGGATTGGCAGGGGGCAGGCCTCCTTAAATACCTAGAGTGAGTCCTGCTGGGGAGGAGTTGTCAGGAGGAAGAACTGGGAGATGGAGTACTAGCTGTCATGGCCTTTGAGGAAGCTCCCCAGTCTGTGGGGGGGGCAGTGACCTTGGGCCTGGAGCCCGGGAGTGGAAGGGACCCTCGTACAAACCACAGGGGCATCCTGACCAGGAGCAGGAGAGGACAGTTGAGGGTACTGCTGGGCAAGTCTCCAGGAGGGATCCACCAGGTGTCGGTGAGTGACACACAGCCAGGAAAGCTGGGGAGGCATGCTGGAGCGGACTGGGAGAATGCAATCTGAGATGGATGTAGAGCCAGTGAGGACTGTGGTGTCATGGGCAGTGGAGACAGAGGGCTGCAGCCAGAAGGGCTGGCAGGGCCTGAAGAGGGCTGACTGGGATCAGTCGTCCACCAAGGACAGCTAGCACCAAAACTTTCCATTCATTTTGCTACACCAAAGGTGTCCGCGGTCCCTTACTGTAAAGGGATGTTGCTATGGCCTGGCTGAAGCCACTGTCAGACCTAACCACGTGCTAGATGTGCCTGAATAGTTCTGCTGGAGGAAGAGGAAGGAATAGTCAGCAGCAAGAGTTGTGCTGGAGGAAGAGGAGGGATTATTATTTGTCCCAAGCTATGCAAAAAAATCGTTCTGGGGATCCCATAAATTCCTTAACCCCATCCAAGTTATAATCCCTAAATAAAAAACACAAAACAAAGCTAACGAACTGTTCATTGTCTTGGAGTGTCTGGGAAGTGAATGCCGGGCTGGGCAGGGTGACAGGTGGACCACAATATCCAGCAGCCCCTAAGGGGGTACCGCTACATATATAAAACGACTTTCTTTTGGCTCAGTCACATTAGGTGCATCGTCAGGTACTGCATGTGAAATGAATGAATATGAGAACATCTATTTTCAATAGTTCACCCTATTGCTTTGTGTTTGTATGATGGAATCCTCTAAGCTAGTGTTCTTTTTTCAGTCAAGGCCCCCTTTAAAGTTAAGGACAATCTCAAGGCACTCATTAAAATTTTTGGCAGTCTTGAGGTAAGCCATTCTAAAATGTAAAAAAAACTATTCTAATAGTTTTACATAGCAACAGGGGCGTTGCTAGGCCTACTAAAGATCTGGGGCTAGAGCCCATAGCAGCGAAGTAAAGAAAGTCATACGCTTGGGTGGGCATACACATGTATATAATAAAAATGTGTGTGTGTGTGTATATATATATATATATATATATATATATATATATATATATATATACAAGAGGTGATGCAGAGGCTGCGGACGTGGTACAGGAGATGTCAGAGGCTGCGGGCATGGTACATGGGATGTCAGAGGCCGCGGGCATGGTACAAGAGATGTCAGAGGCTGCGGGCATGGTACAGACCACCCCCCTCCATCAGTACAGACCCCCCCTCAGTACAGACCACCCCTCCCTTAGTATAGACCTCCCCCCATCAGTATAGACACCCACCCTCAGTGCAGACCCCCATCAGTATAGACACCTCCCCTCAGTGCAGCCCCCCCAATCAGTATATACACCCCCCTCCGTGCAGACCCCCCATTAGTATAGACACCCCCATCAGTATAGAAACCCCCCCTCAGTGCAGATCCCCATCAGTATAGACACCCCCCTTCAGTGCAGACCCCCATCAGTATAGGCATTCCTCTCCCCTCCCATAACCCCCTGCACATGTCCACCTACATACTGTATAGTAAAAATGTACAGACCTCAGAACAGCGCTGACGGATATACTGTACACAGTGGTGTGTCCCTTGTGATCCTCCTCCTCCTGTGTGGATGTAAACAGAGAGGACGGGAAGGCGGCCCCTACCCCCCCAGTGACACCACTGCCTCGGGCTCCCACTGTGTCACTCAGGTTACGTGACATCACTGGTTGCTAGACCCTGGGCGGCTCTAGCAACCAGTGCAGTGGCAGAACAAATTAAAATGGCTGAGATGTTAGTTATCTGCACGGCGCCCACATCCACCACTGATGGCATTGCTTCCCCCAGTGAGAGACTCGGGGCTATGGGCCCCAGATTCGGGGCTGTAGCCCCAATAGCCACCCCCTAGCAACGCCTCTACATAGCAACAACATCCACACACGTAGGACACCCAGTGGTAGAGGTGATTTAGCCCCTGTTCACACTGGTGCGAACAATTAAATCGGCAAGTAGTGCTGCGACATGAGTTGCGGCAATTTGAATGGTTCCATTGCCGACAAAGGGGTGCAACTTGGCATGCGATTTGGAACTGTCAAAATCACACGAGGAATCATGTATTTTGACAGTTCCAAATTGCATGCTAATTTGCACCCCTTTGTCGGCAATGGAACCATTCAAATTGCCGCAACTCATGTCGCAGCACTACTTGCCGATTTAATTGTGACTTGCATAGACTTCTGTTGTATAAAGTTGCAGGCTGCAATGAAATCAGCAGTGCAAAGCGCACTGATGTGAATGGGGGCTAAGCAAATACAACTTTGCACATTGGTGTTGACTAGTATTTCAATGTTTCTCTTCTCTCTCAGTTTCTCTCCATCAGTCAGATAATGTAACCCCAGTGCTGACAGAGAGGGGCAATGGAGGGTCACACAAGGATGCTGTGTAGGTAACCGACATCCTCCTTATCAACTGATGACATCATTGGTTGTTAGAATGCTGGTGGCCAGGAGGTCGTAATGACGTACAATGAAAACTGGTGGCTTTGTGTAATTAAAAGGCGGTCATGATCTACTCACTGGCTTGTATACAATTTTTGGGAAATTTTTAGGCATTTTGCCAAGGCACCCCTGAAGAAACCCCAATGCACCCCTGGGTGGCCGGGCATCCTGGTTGAAAAAGGCTGCTCTAAGCTGTCTTTTCCTGTGGTTTCAGCTACTATTCTAGTAAATGGTGGCACTGATATCATACTGTATGTAACAAGTTCCGACTTGCGTTTTTTGTGTGTTTATTCTAGGATAGTGAAAATTATGTCATATGATTTCCTGTCCTGCTGCCATTTTGAGTTGCATAGTGGAGTAGTGGAATACTCCTACACACAATTTTACCCATACAGTACTTAGACAACTATAATGCCACATCCGCAATATCTACCAAACTTGTACCAAAAATAAAAATGTTACAAGTTTGGTACATAATGGTACTCTGGGTGTGTGTAGTCCCTGGCAGTGAAGTTGGGTAGAGGTTGCCTCCTAGAATGGAATGGAATGTCCAAGGTCATATCTGTATATTAAAGTTGCAAGCCTGTGACTTTATTAGAAAAGATTTCTCCCACAGATTCCCTGAGAGACACAGGAACCTGTTAGATAATGTAAAAAAGATTAAACCCTAATCAATAAAATCTCATACATTTTACATGTTATGGTCATATATACACAGTTCTCCTCAATCTTTTTAAATATGCAGCTATCAAAATAATACCGAATGATTCTCCTATGAACCTCCTTATTTAGGCAATTATGTTTTGGGGTGACAACTGTCTCCCATTTGTGTTCCAACGTTGTCACCCTGTTACATGCCCCTGGTGAACGCTATAACATAAGTGTGGGCATGTAGACAGACAGTGTTGTTATTGGTTCCAAATATTTTAACCCATAAAATAAAGATAATTTTTAGATACTGCCATTAATTGGAGGTTACTAAACTTGGGGAGATGTTTATTTTGGGCATGCAATGCTGGCAAACAGAATTGACTTTATACTTTCCCTAAGGCTTGTTATAGAGGTTCCTGGATCTTGTAGCATGCTTATTTGTCTAGTAACTAAGGTGTAAATAACAAGTACTTTTCCTACATTTTTGGGTCAGAAACAACCACTGTTTTTTGTGAATAATATCTTTGATTCCAGCTGGAAAACCACTTTTGCCATTTCATATTTTAAATAACTAAATGCATACATTTTGCAAAATGCTATTTTACTGAAGGCAAACACTTCAGATATTAAACTGTGAAACACAGAGGAGAAATTAGGCCACTGCTTGCAAGAGCTTAAGTATTATGTATGCTACAGTCCTAATTATTAAGCCACAAATGGAGAAGTGATGTTATAAAAACACAAACAGTGTCAGTTCAGCTTAATGTTCTCTACTGTTTAATGCTGCTGCTTAAGCCTCTGCATCATGTTATTGAGTGCATTATTCAGAGCACAGAAAATATGCTTCTAGGCAGGAATATGCTGCTTTAATATGTACATCAATTTAAAGGGACAATAATATGTACAAAGAAAATCCCCTCCGTCCATCTAAGTATCATGTACTATTAATATGTACATTCTTAAGGGGACCAGAAATTATACTTTGAGAATGTACATCTCATAGAATTAAATCATGCGTATATAAAGCTGGCTGAAGGATTGCAAAAACACATAAATCACTTGCTTTAATACTTATGCTTTTATATAATATATATGTATATACCTACATACTTGAGGTGAGTATCCAATGTGCAAATAAAGACATAGACAGATAGACTTAACAATATTATTATCATACAGGATTTATATAGTGCTAATAGTTTGAGCATCACTTTATAAAATTAAGACAGACAGTACAGTTACAATACAATACAAGTGAGATCAGAGAGCCCTGCTTGTTAGAGCTTTCAATCAAGGAAGGGTCAAGGGATATAAAGGGTAATAATTGTGAGGGATGAGCTGACAGAGAAATTAAAAGTAGTTTATTAGTTAGAGGAGAGATAGACTTTTCTGGAGGGATGGGTTTTCAAGGATTGCCTAATGGCG
This sequence comes from Aquarana catesbeiana, assembly GCF_042186555.1. Classification (NCBI taxonomy): domain Eukaryota; kingdom Metazoa; phylum Chordata; class Amphibia; order Anura; family Ranidae; genus Aquarana; species Aquarana catesbeiana. The sequence goes on along the minus strand of NC_133336.1, from coordinate 106,398,773 downwards.
GATAGCGTAGGGATTAGTCAGACTGATAGGGGTAAGGAGTTCCAAAGGAAGGGAGAGTCTCTGGTGAAGTGCTGGTGGTGAACACGGGAGTAGATGACAAGGGAGCTAGAAATCAGAATGGTTTGGTTGGTATTTAGAGATGAGGTTGGTGATGTAGCTGGGGGCAAAGTGGTGGATGGCTTTGTAGGCTGTTGTAAGTGTAGCACTATCCCTGTAGGAGTTGCTAGTGCCCCGGGTCCCCACTGCTGCACAGCCAGTCACTCAGCATTTCCTTCATGCACTCCAACGCAGAAATCAGTCCTTGGCTTGTTTTTGATGTTTTATTGGTGGTTGATAACTTGGATGGGGTAAGGAATTATGGGATGCCCGACTTTAAAAATGTCCAGAACTATGAATAAAGGTCCTCTTCTTCCTTCCTCCTGCACAAACTTGGCTTACTACAGCACTTGCTAATCATGCCTGTGGGAACTACCATAGCAGGATTTTGCTAGCTCAGCAAAGGTCCGTTACAGGCAGGAATGCTCAGTCCCTTGACAAAAAAGTGCAATGTGAGTGAACAGCATGACATTCCTCCTTCTGCATCCATGTGGCCAGTGATCCCAGCTCCACTTGTTTGCAGAAAATGCTAACACACCTGGCTTATTTTCCTCCCAGTCCCCCTGACTGACTTTTTGCCCCATTCCTGCCCAACTGACACACTTCCATGGAGATTCCCCAGAGCAAGGATGAAGACTAAGCCCACTGCTGTCTTCAAAGAGCACTGTTACAGCTGACAGTCTCTCCCCTTGTGTTGTCCCTGCTCACTGTCTATTTTTGCTTTGTCCCACCGCCTCTCCTGAAGGTTCTTTTCCAACTGCCTCCTGTAGTGGGATCCTTCTAGGCCAGTTTTCCAGAGCCTCCAGCTCGGGGTATCACCTCTCCCCAGCAGGGGGTTCCCTCAAGGGCCTCTCCTCAGCACTCCATCTCCATCTTCCACCCGAATCCCTGGGTGGAATGGCTCATGTTTATCTATGGGGTTGTCTCTGCCCCCTGTCAGCTCACATCTGGGGATTGGCTGAGGCTAGAGCTGCACGATTCTGGCCAAAATGAGAATAACAAATTTTTCGCTTAGAATAAAGATCATGATTCTCTCACGATTCTCGTGGTGTAACATTATACAAAAAAAATCTTTACTGTTTAGTTTTTTCTTTAATTCATTAAAGTGTATTTTTTTTTATATATATATATATATATATATATATATATATATATATATATATATATATATATATATATATATATATATAATGTTTGGGGGTTCTAAGTAATTTTCTAGCAAAAAAATACTGATTTTAACTTTAAGCAACAAGTGTCAGAAAAAGGTTTAGTCTTTAAGTGGTTAAACTGACCTCATTTACAGACAGAAGTTCATTCCTTTGATCTAAAACAGGGGTAGGCAACCTTTTGAGCACAGTGTGCTGAAAAATGTTTTCCAAGAAATTGAGCATGCTGATTGTATAACAAAAAAATATCAACTTCACACTCTCAATCATGCAAAATGCTGTAAACTACTTTAGTAGTGAGAAATTAACATCCTGCACTCTCACGCCTCAGATCAGTCCCAATTCCTGAAACTCCACACCTCAGATGAGCCACAGTTTATGCACCTTCATACCTCAGATCGCTGCCCCCCCTGCAAATCTGTTTCACCACTGTAACCCCCTGCACAACTGCCCCACCACTGTAACCCCCTGCACATCTGCCCCACCACTGTAACCCCCTGCACATCTGCCCAACCACTGTACTACCTTGCACATCTGCCCCACCACTGTACGATCCTGCACATCTGCCCCACCAATGTGCCCCCCTGCCCATCTGCCCCACCACTGTACCCCCCTGCTCTTCTGTCCCACCACTGTAATCCCCCTACTCATCTGCCCCATCAATGTACCCCTTTTCTCATCTGCCCCACCACTGTACATCCCTGCACATCTGCTCCACTGACGTATTCCCATGCTCTTCTGTCTCACTACTGAATCACCTTCTGATCTGTCTTAACACTGAACCCATCTGCTCATCTGCCCCACCAATGTACCTCCTGCACATCTGTCTCACCTCTGTACCTCCCTGCTCTTCCACCCCGCCTCTGTTCCCACTGCTTTCCTGCCCCATCACTGTTCCCCCTGCCCTCCTGCCCCACCACTGTTCCCCCTGCTATCCTGCCTCACCACTGTAACCCCCTGCTTATCTGCCCCACCAATACACCTCCTTTCACATCTGCCCCACTGCTCTACCCCCTGCTTTTCTACCCCAACATTGAACCCACCTGCTCATCTGGCCCAACACTGAACCCCCCTGCTCATCTGGCCCATCACTGTACCCCCTGCTCTTCTATCCCACTGCTGAACCCCCTTCTCATCTCTTCCACCACTGTACCTCCCTGCACATCTGCCACACCGCTGTACCCTCCTGCTCTTCCGTTCCACCTCTGAACCACTCCTGCTCATTTTCCCCACCGATGTACCCGCCTGTTCATCTGCTCCACTGATGTACCCTCTTCTCATCTATGATATGCGTGATATGCAGAGTGGTGAAAGGAAGCAGAGAAGAGACACATCTACCTGTCCTGGCACACTCATCCTGCTGATCCACCTCACAAATCCAGCCCACGTGCTTGTATGTGATGCATGTGATGTCACATCCAAACATCTGGAATGGATGCATAATGATGAGCTCAGGTCAGGGGCATTTTTTGAAAGAAGTGGGCCTGTGTGCAGAATCATAAGTTGGGCCCCCGCAGTTGAGAAAAAGTGGTTGGATGTGATTTTCATTACGCTGAATACTGGCTGTGGCTTAAAGGGACACAGTGTGCAGGGGTTCAGTATTACTGTAAGTGACACAAAGGTTCAGGAATAATTTCAACAAAGTTCCTATAAGCTCAACAGTGTCGAGGGCCGGCAAAAGAGGCTTCACGTGCCGCTTGTGGCACCAGTGCCGGGGGTTCCTACCCCTGATCTAAAATAAATAAATTATACTTTGTTTATAGTTATCTCCCAATGCTGTCTGGTTTTGTTTTTTTGGACAGCTGTCAGCTGTGAGCAGAGAACTCTCTGCACTGACTCGGGCAGATGCAGGATGAAGATCATGAGGGGGGTTGAATTGAGATCGCAGTTTTTTTTTAATGATTAATCGTGCAGCTCTAGCTGAGGCACCATAAATATGCACTACAGGTCCTCCTAACACCCGCCCTCTACTTGTAGAAGGTTCTCCAACCTTTCAGACACCAGGGGGAGGCACCAGAGAGCTGCCAGGATAAGTCACCCAGCCCTGAACTCTAGTGAACCCTGACCCATTTAAGACTCACAGGTTTAAACATCAGTCAGGTAAATTTTCCTACACTTCCACTTCTAGTAGCACACACTAGAGGGTGCTACATAAGTATTATGCCAGGAGTGACGGCGGAGGACCCCGAGAAGAGGAGGTTGGGGGCCTCAATGCACAGAGCAGGTAAGTATAAACCTGTTTGTTATTTTAAAAATAAATTGCATTTATAGCCACTTTAAAGTATAACTAAAGGCAAAACTTTTTGTTTTGGAAAGAGATGGATTACAACACTTGACCCTTAGGGATATTTATCCTCTCTATTTGTCCTGTTTACCATTATCTTTGAAAGTGAAAATAAAAGAAAAACCCAAATTTGGGTTGTCCCCAGAAAAATTTGGGTTGTCCCCAGCACTAAATCTGGTGACCCGAGGGGGTCCCCAAGAGAGTCCCTTAATTTGCAGGGATATCCTCTTACTTCCTGTTTGGCTATGGGACAAGAAGTGAAGTTAAAAAATGAAATTAAACTCAGCGCTGCTTCTTAAACTCAAACCAGTACAATATTGAGTAAACCTATATCAACATATACAGTATCATGATATAGCTTGACAACAAAATATAAGGTGCTCAGTGCCAATATAAAGTGCAAAGATATATAACGTGCAATCATATAAAGTCCATCCAATGAGGTATGCTGAACTTGTAAACAGTTGTGGTGATGGTTTTCAGGTGACTATTTGTGCTCCCCTCCTGGGTTCACCAGAAAAAGGAGGTAAATGCACCTGTTAGTATTTCCAGATTAGCATCTCCCATCAGTGATGGCTGGATTGTATGGAAACTACATAGGGATAACTCCTATCTTCCACCGGTATGATTAAAACATATGGACATCCTGGATTCTTCCCATCTTACTCAGTGATCAGGCACCCATAAAGATGTATAGCAATGAAGGAAAAAATAATGTATATAGTGTAATACTGCAAGGTTTATTGATGACGGCCAGTGGGAGGGGCGAAACGCATCAAGCTAAGGAGACCTGGTGACCATTGTTTGCATGCCAAGGCAGCGTTTCTCTGCACAATTTTTGGAATAAACCTCGCAGTATTACACTATATACATTCTTTTTTATTAATTGCTATACATATTTATGGGTGCCTGATCACTGAGTAAGATGGGAAGGATCCAGGATGTCCATATGTATATCTAAAAAAAAGAGCTACAGTCACACTCTGCAGATCTCAGTAAGGCCCCTTTCACACATAATGTCCGTTTTTGACGGACTCCGCTTGCTCAGCGGGGATCGCTCCGTTGATCCCCGCTGAGCCGGCGGATGACAGGTCCGTCTCTGCTCACTGTGCAAAGACGGACTTGTCAGATCTCTGCCCTCTGCTATGGGGGATCGGATGAAAACGGATCCGCCTGTCTGTTTTTATCCAATCCGATCCGGCAGACAGATGGAAAATAGGGTTTCCATCTGTCTAAATTTAGTGGATCGGAGAGGAGCAGATGTCAGCAGACATGTCACAGCTGACATCCGTCGCTCCATAGAACTGTATAGAGCGTCCGTTCAGGTCCGCCTAAAAAACTGACAGGTGGACCTGAGCGACCTTAGGAGAGTCCCGAGAGCTGATTGGAGGGAAGAGACACACCCCTCTTCACAAAGCTCATAGGAACAGAGTTGAGGATGTCAATCAGCTGGAGATCCCTCCCCTGTCACCATTTTTCTCTTGGTGTCAGGAAAACTTGTTAAAAGTGATTCATGCTGGTAGCAGAGGAGCAAAGGAGCAGACAGAAAATTACACTTAGTGCTCCTAACGGAGTCAAGTACTCACTATAGAAGGATATTCTTTGTTCATATTTCATGTCTGAGGTGTACAACAATTTTAAGTACCTTTATTTTCTGTATTAAATAATACATTTTCACATGGGATCTAAATGTCAGCAGCAAAAGCAAAAGGTCATCAGGAGGGAATAATGTTAGGCGAGCAGGACTGAAATCAGCAATACGTATATGAACAAGCAAAGTATAGGATCAGGAGTCTAGAGGCCATATATCAGCAGTGCATCAAATGCACTGAGAAAAGTTGTCATGAAGTTGGCAGTCACAGGTATCAGGACATGTTATAGTAGGGTCCAGCTGGGTCAGCTACTAGGAAACCAAGCCACAGTTCAAAATATCAGTCAAGTTAAAGGGTTGCTAAACCCTCGCTTTTTTTTTTTTTTAAATAACAAAGATGTCATACTTACCTCTACTGTGCAGTTTGTTTTGCACAGAGTGGCTCTGATACCTCCTCTTCTGGGGTCCCTCAGCGGCGTTTGTAGCTCCTCCCCGCATCGAGTGCCCACATCAGAGAAGCACTCTCCTTTGGATACTCGTGTGAGCGCACTCCTGAGTCCTGCTTTTGCATCCATTGACACAGAAAATAGGACTCGGCCCCGCCCCCCCAGAGCCTGCGTCATTGGATTTGATTGACAGCACCGGGAGACAATGGCTGCGCTGCTATTAATCTATCCAATCAGTACACGAGACACCAGCTGGTGTGCTCACCCCCGGGGAGAAGAAAACCGGGTTCAGGTAAGTAAAACAAGGGGACTGGGGGGCTGCAGCACCACAGAAGGTTTTTCATATTAATGCATAGAATGCATTAAGGTGAAAAAACATGAGGGTTTACAACCCCTTTAAGATAAGGAAGTCAACTGGTCAGGTTACACACCGCAGCTGATTGACTGCTCAGTAATGGACACCATGTCTAATGGCTGTATGCCACAGGCTGTGGCTTTCAATCATCAAACAGATGTGCCCAGTAAAACTGACATCACTAGTGGGACATAATGATCAGCTGCTTGTACTGATTAGCTGGTGAAGAGAAGATGATCAATAACAGCAATTTAGCTACATTACAGTAATGTAGCCAGGAATAGGTTGAAGGTTGGGTATGTTTATACAGAAGTTCTAGTGTAATATCTTATACTGGTCCCCATTAACTTCAAGGGAGATTGTGTTCTCACTGTGATAAAGCTTTGAACAGGCAGATAGGACATATTTAAGCAATTTTCTTTGTACAGTAATAGATAAATAATAAAGCTTACTGATATAATATTAATGTGGCACATTTGTTTTTTGCCGAGAGCTTGACCAAGTTTGGGGCTTTTTATTAGTACCCATATATTGCCAAACGTATGTGCCTGTAAAAAGGTAAACATTTAAGGAACTGTACAGCTATCATTCTCAGCTAGTGTAGAACCTTTAACTATATAACATGGTCTTGATTCTGTAAATAGTTGTTATGTTAATATTTATTAAGTGTTATTAGCACATTAAAGTAGAACTAAAGGCAATTTAAAAAAAAATGTTGAATAGGGATAAGGGAGGGTTATAACCCTGTCAGGTTTTTTTTTTTTACGTCTCTGTCCCATTTGGGAGATTTCCCTTTACTCTCTCCAAAGTGAGGAAATCCCGGAATGGTACCAGAGTTACCAGCACTAGTGTCCCCTTTGGAAGATTTCACCTCTTTCACTGCTCAGGTATCAACCCAAAATTTGGGACTTTCTTTACTTTCACGCTCAATGATAATTGTAAACAGGACAATTAAAGAGGGTACATCTCCCTAATAGGAGGTAGACAGCAGTAAAAACCTAACAGGTGTTCTAATCCCTCTCCACTCTATCCAAAACTTAAAAACAGTTTTGCTTTCAGTTACACTTTAAAGTATAACTAAACCTAAGACCAAACATCTTATATGTTGTATTTTTTAATTTTTCAGGACATTTTAGAAGGTACAGAAAATATCTGTTGAATTTTCCAGATATGTAGCATCCTTTCAACTTCCTGAGAATTGGTCTGAAAGCAAAAACAATGTTATTTTTCTTGTATAAATGACTAATTCCATTACCCACATGTAATGGATATAAACAAAGACCAACATGTTTGAAGTCCAGCCTTTGAGGCAACCATAGCTTCCTCAATAGATAGAATGGAAGGAAAGAGCCTAGCCACCCAAGGAGAGAAAGTGTGTTTTGCACAAGATTAGCAGGTGAAAATAAAGGGAAACAAGAACGATAAAAGAAAACGAATGCAGGCACCATATCTAAGTGCTGGATACCTGTAATATGTATGTTTTTTGTTTTCTGTAGGGCTTTAGATATACGTTAAAAGACATCTTTACTTTAAGAGAAGTTGTTCTTTAAAAAAAAAATCTCCCTACCCCCTCTCAGTAGAAGTCACATGCCTAAATACTTATAGTACCCTCAGTCCTGCTTCCGAGATCTTCACTGTGTGCTCCATATCCATTCATTTCTAAGGCTGGTGACCTATACCTGGCAGCCCAAGCCACAAGAATTAAGGGGGTAAGTGGTACACATGCAGAGTACACACAGGACTTTCCAGAAGGTCAGGGTAGTGTGAGGATCCCAGGAGTGGTGCTAATGCACAGAAGTTTACATACATTTTGATATAGGAGACAGGTTCACCTTAATTTTTCAAGTTTCTTTTCCAATATACATAATGATCTCATAGTTCAAGGGGCTGAGAAAATGGCACTTGCGGTTCGAGTAAGTGAATAAGCCTCTTCGTTGGTCATCATAGGTACACAGAAATGTGAATATGTGAAAGAATAAATTATGATTATTTTTACTGATAAATGTTATATTTTCATCCTAAATTGTTTGTGTTTTTTGATAATGTTCCCTTATTGTATCCTGTGAAGTGATTATTAAGGGCAAAGGTTCAATGTGACCATGAATTGTGCCATGGTGTGCTTGTAACAGGGATTAATGGTTTCTAGAGCTAAAGGATGAAGTTGTAATTCACTGCCTTTTATATGGGATTCTGTCCTTTCTACCTTCCATTTATCCTGTATCAGGTCTTTCTCTTCTATAAGATGATCCAACATTTTGTGTTCCTCCTATCACAAGATGCACAATGAAGCCGTTTGTCAGGAAACAAAATAACAAATGTTAGGTAAAATTGATCCCTCTTAGGGCCGATTGATGTCTGTGAAATGCAGCCTTCAAAGGCTCAGGCCTAAGTCAGCTGGAGCTTTTGGGAAGTCTGATCTTTGTTCCAGACTGACTGAGGGAATTTTATTATATTTTTTATCTTAGTATTATTCCTGCATTGTAATGTGTCTGTGTGCATAGTCATTATCCACATTACTTTGGAAAGACATCGGAAACACTAATAATTCACTACATCTCCATACTCCAAATTTCCTATATGCAGTATTCAATTAAAAGCTCTATGAATTTACAAACCTCTGTCATCCAATTACTAATGGTTCCATTTTTCTGGCCAACTCATATAAAAAAATACATTAACGTCCTTTTTTAAGAGGGATTTTTGTTAAAACAACTGAAAAATTGGTTGAAAGGGTTTTGTCTAATTTATAAGAGCAAGTGAAACTGTACTTTTCCCTAATGCATTTTATTTGCTTTATAGTGTCACGTTAACCCTGTGCGCGAAACACAAAAGTAAAACTCAGTAAAGTCTCAATCTACTTTTCCTGTTGAATTTAATTTAGAGATTTGTTAAGCTACATATGCTCTATCCAAACAAACGTGAGTTCTAAAGTCTGCAGAAGTCTGTTGTAAAGATTTAGTAAAGCATCTGTGATATAGTGTTTACACAAGTTGTGTACATTAATCCATATTCTTCCTTTTCAGTTTTTGCATTCATATTGCGCTCAGTGTTGAATGCACTGTCAGGATCATCTAGTGCTTCTGCTCCTCTTTCCAGCACCCTGGGTTTGGTTGTGGCATTCTCCTTGTCTGTCTGTCCACCTGCAAGGTGATCAATGTGGCCAGTCTCTGGGTGGAGACCACACCTGATTTAAGCCAACCAAACCTTCAGCCTCATGCTTATGATAGAGTGTGATACCTAATCAAGCTCCCTGTCTGTCTCTCTGATAGATTGGATTTCCTTGTGTATGACCTTGGATCGGATAATGACTATTCTCTAAACTCTGTCTGCCTTTTACCTGGACTCTCATTGAACCACTCTGCCTGTCTGCCAAAAGCAAGTACCTGTTTGCTTTGCTCAGTTCGCGAGTGCCCTGGCGTGGTGGCCAGGCACTATAGCAGTGTGTATAAGTCCTGAGGGCAACCGAGTACCGATAGGCCTGCTTGCCTTATGAGAAAGGGGGCTGCTATAGGTGAAGAATACAGTAGCCAGCTATAGTGTCTGACCACCTGTGTTTGGGGTAAGCGTGACATGCATCTACTTTTTATAAACACATGATGTTACTGCCTCTATATTGCCCCAGTTGAACTTTTGGATTATATGAAGTCTGAGTGAAGATGTAAAAAAAGGCTTTTTCTTCACTACACACAAACACATGTATACACTTGTAGAACTAAACCCCTCCATCCACTTATCTGCTGAGGAAGGTACAATCTCAGCCTCTATTTAGTTCTGCAGTTGCTTTGGTGCTGCACAAGTGAGCAGTTACGACACCAGAAATTAAAGGGCTTGAAAGATCGCTTGAGAGCTAGCATAGGCACACTGGCATCTGTGACAGCTATAAGTAGAGGCATGGCTTGAATGTAGCAAACTGCGTATGTGTTAGTAGGCAAAATGTAAATGAAAATACTACATAAAACAATATTAGCATGTTTGATTATGAATGTAATAACATTTATTGAATATTTTTAATCTGAATTTTTGTCAGGTCACCTGAGACCAGGTGACAGATGCACTCTGTGGAAGTCAGGAGTGCACCGCTAAGGTAGTGGACCCTAGTACCGACTGCTGCGGATTGAACCCTGGGAGGTTCAGGAAGCAGGTCTACTGGAACACTGACACAGATCCCACTGGAAGCTAGAGCATAGATTCCCCAGGGCGCGGAGTCTAAGAGCCAGCAGTTGTTCACCAGAGCCTCTAGTGGTGAGGATGAACTGCGCTGCAGTCTGGCTCCAGGTCGCGGCCTCCAGGGTCTCACAGCTCACGCTCACGGTAGACTACAGGAGAAGAGGTAGGAGGCAGCAGGCTGGAACAACAAGGAAAGTAAGGGATAAGCCAAATGTCGGGGCGACTAGCAGACAAGGATAAACATAACACGCCAAAGGTCAGGGTCACAAGCAGACAGGGATAGTCAAGAACAGGCCAAGGTCAGTAACTGGAATCAGACGTAGGAAACACAGCAAGTACACACAAGAGCTAAACACACAATTGTTGATCAGCACTGCTGGCTTGCAGTGCACAGGTTAATATAGGGTTCCCTGATAGGAGCTGGGGTGGAGCCATGCTAGAGGAGAGTTTATAAAGGCAGTCAGGTGAGGGTCAGCTGGTCTCTAGAGATGAACACATGGAGACAGGTACGCTGACAGACAAACTCTATTGCATAACCATGACAATTTTCTTTTGGGAAACAGTAAAATCAATTGATTTAATTTCAAATTAATTTGGTATCTAACTGTGAGTAGCACAGTAACAACATCACCAACTATCACTACAAATTGCGTGAGACTACAGTAGTAAAGGCAGCAGTGCCTTAGATTTTACACTGCAAATATACATATACTGCTATGAGGCTGTTTGTACACGAGTGCCTAGGCACTCTTACATACCACAAAGAACACTGTTATTTTGCAGAAGAATTTAAAGACAAAAGTAATGTTTTCAGGGTACTGCTTGTCACAATTTACATTACAAATGTTCCCAATAACATAGCCAATCTTTAATTTGCAACTTGAAGTCCACATTAAAGCATAGGTGGGAGAACAATAGGGGACTAAAGTAAAATTCCAATCCAAAGGTAAAAAATGTGAGAGGTGATAAAAATTTGAATTCAAGAGGCAAAACACCTGGTTGCTAATAGAAAAGCTTACACACAGAACAATTTAACAATGTTTTCTTTGTTTTGCTGATCCACCTTGTAGTACATTGTTAGCAGTAGTTAGTCCTACTCAGATGGACTTGGTCTGTATCCCCATCTCTCACCCACAGATAATAGTTACATAGTTAGTCTGGTTAAAAGAAGACACAAGTCCACCCAGTTCAACCAATAGGGGCAAAAATGTATACAATACCATATACACAATCCTATACTCACAGTTGATCCAGAGGAAGGCAAAAAAATCCCAATAAAGCATGATCTGATTTCTTTCCTGATCCCCCAAGGGGCAATTGGATATTTCCTGGATCAACTTTACCTATAAATATTAGTATCCAGTTATATTAAGTGTATCTAGGAAAGAATCTAGGTCTTTTTAAAAACATCCTACAGTCTATTCCCCATTTTCGCATCTCTTACTATCATAGGTGTGCGCAGAGGGTGTGCCAGGTGTGCCCAGGCACACCCTAATCACCGTTTGCAGCATACATTCCCTCTACTGCCCTAGCTCCCCCCTTCCTCCTGCACCACTGCTGGCTTTCCTCCTTTCCTCTCCTGGCAGCTGTTGCTTTTAGGATGAACGGGGGAAGGGGCCGGTAAATATGTAATTTACTGACCCCTTCCCTCTCTAAATGAGAGATCGGTAGTATGTATTTGAGCTTTGGGGTGCACACCCTAATGCAATAGGCTGTGCACACCTAAGATTACTATGAAGAAGCCTTTCCATATTTGGAGATTAAATCTCCTTTCCTTCAGACATAAAGAGTGCCCCCTTGTCCTTTGTGATTACCATAAAGTGAATAACTCAACACCAAGTTCACTATATGGACCACTTATGTATTTATACATGTTGATCATATCCCCCCTTAATCTCCTCTTCTCAAGAGAAAATAAATTCAGTTCAGCTTATCTTTCTTCATACTGTAGCTGAGCTCCTCCATGCCTCGTATCAGTTTGGTCGCCCTTCTCTGCACTTTCTCCAATTCTCCACAATACTGTTTTAACATCTTTACCCCAGCAATTTGACAACAATTCACACCATTAGCCATGTAACATGACCTCTTAGCATCTGTCCCATACATGGCACCATGAATTATGTAGTTAAAACAGTGGGGTTTTACAAACTTTCCCACCTCCCACTATGTTCTTGGACAATCAGCATCTGCCTTGACACATTCCAAAGTGAATAAATTAAGGTGACTGAGCTCATCTTTATGTTATGGGTCATAGGTATACCATGGTCTGGATAAATGAGAACCTTCACAGATTTGCAGTACATAATTGAATAAAGTAATAATTTAATAAATAAGTAAACCCAGCCCACCCAATTTTCTGTCAGTTCAATCTGTATAGAAAACCTTACATGTATCATTTATGATTTATCTCTTTAATGCTGACAGGGGTCAAAGTCCTTTCCAGAATTTCCATATTTTGAAAGAATACAAACATTAAAATTGATTTATATTGGATTTTGTTACTATGTTACAGGTATGTTATGTTTGGATTTTATGTTACTAATGCTACATAAATTAGCACACAATGTCGAGGTGGAAAAATATCAACTGTTTCCCAAGTTTACAAATAAAAAAAACTGAAGTCTTGGTTGGGTAACTATTCACCTACTTTGCTGTGAAATCACAAATAATTAGTTGGAATGGAGTCCAGAAATTAAGTATCATATGACCATAAAATAAATAAACTTGTTTCTGGTAGGTCCTCAAAGTTTGTTAACCACTTGCCGACCCAATGCAGTACATTTACTGTGGCAGGTCGCCTCGTACAGGCATAATCACATTGCGGCTTTCTTTCGGGTCCACTTTCGCATGTGCACGTGCACCCGGAAGCTTGACCTGCCATTCGCTGCAACACAAGACAATTAAAGGGGGGCTCCCAATGGTTTATGGTTTGCACCTGCTGATTTGCTGAGCACATGACAGAAGAAAGCCCTGTGTTGCTAAACAACACATGGCTCTCTCCAGACAGCAGTGATGTGCATGACCCTGCAATCCAATTTGGAGCTTGTCAAAAGGTAATGTGTGGCAACCTGTCAACACTGTTAATCATCCTAAAAACACTATTACCGAGGACCCAAAAACTGGTAAGAACTGACCGTTTCCAAAACACACAGCCAAAACTATGCTGGGTGGATTAAAACCAAGAACATGAATGTCTCAGAGTGTCCCAGTCAAGTCAAGACCTGAATCTAGCTAATAATCGGTGGAAATTTGAAAATTGCTGTTTACCACAGGTTTATATACAAACTTTCAGAGCTGGAGACATTTTACTAAGAACAGTGGACTTATTCTTATTCCAGGATGTTTTTGCCCAAAAGGTTTAAATGCATTTAGAGCATAGACCAGATGCAGAACCCATTACAGAATATTGTCTTTAGAATGCAATAAAATGTAAAGTTAATAAAATGTTCAAGATGATAAAAATATAACTGTGCAAAGTGAAAGCATTCTTTGAGAAAAGTACAACATGTACTTCAAGTGACATGACAAACTTACCATACTGTAATTTCTAAATGGAAAGCTGGTTAAGAACCAGAGATTCAAAGCATCTTAAGAAAGGCTTAAGAAAGGTTTGTGTTAGCTGACAAATTTCCATAGCTCAAATTACTCTTAGAGAAGCAGTTACTTAACCACAAGCAGCATCTCTCATGTTAGACAAGGTGTAGCCATTAGTCGAACTCATGGGGGTCTAACCACCATTTCAAATTGATCCTGAGGTTCATGTATCTTTAATGGACAAATTAAATAGGATAGAAAGCAAAGCCACGGATCCCTTTTCCCACCCCATATGACACACTTAGCTCCTGTTCATATTTAAAGAGAATAGAGGATATGATCAAACAGAGATCCTTCTGCATCTAAATATCAAATGCCTCCTGAGATATGGAGAAGAACACTTTGTTTAGCTCTAAAAGTACTGAATTCCCTAGAGAGAGCCATGAGTATCTGTCTTACTGGCAGAGAGGAATCTCTCTCTTCAGGACTTTGCAGGGAAACTGATTCAGTCACTTGAGCTAAGGAAACACATGTAACTGTGTATTTGCCAAACCGCTGCTGGATGGAGTGCTGGTAAACGGGAAGAATTTTCAGGGCATCTAATTCCACTCTTGGCATGTAGAACCTGCTTGAATGCAAACACACTTCAAAGGGTTCATTATGCAACAGACCCTGAAACCCCATAATAAGCAGATTAGCTATCCTTACCCTTATCCCCTTGGGAAGTTAGTCAAATGCAGGCAACACTCTCTAATAACATGTACGTGAAAAAAATTAAAAATGTAGCATCCTTATCAAAGGTGACAGCATTTCTAATCCAGATCCTTTAGTGCTCTATGAAGTAAGGCCATCCATTCATGTTCATCTATTCAGATTTTACAAATATTAAATTCCCAGGATCATCTAATTGAAATATATGTGCGCTTATAACATACCAGGCAGAGGTGGAAGATTTAAACCTCATTTGCACTTTTAAACTGTGCTACTGTTTTATCATTTGCATTGTCTGATAATGTTACAGCTATCTAGCAATAAAATAACAAAAGTAAATTATATTCAATGGGAAATTAATATAGTTTGTGTACGTATTTTTATAGCAGTGAGAACATTTAATGCAGTGATGTTAAAGGAGAACAACTGTCTATGGTTTTGGGTGCATTGGAAATAGGTGAAAAATACTGTATATGAAAAATCATTTATACCTGCTAATGTTTTGCAGTGATCTGAAGTTTTTAAGGGTACATTAACGCCATATGCATTGGGATCCATATATCCATACAAGAGCATGTTTTGTTATATTTTTTGGGCTAAAAACAAGAATAGCAAGTTGTCGTTTTTTTCGGCACAAAGCAATATCAACACACTTTAACGCAATGCAATGCGGTGCACCACCTCTCATTATCCATATGCCTCCTGCAATTTCCTGTTCTACAGAGAGGGATATGTGCCAAAATAAGCAACAAGGATAGATGGAGATACACGGATAACCACAGTGCAAGATCACCATGTGCTGTATGATCCAAGGCTTAGACAGCATAAAAGAGATTTCTGCCCGTCTCTGTCCAGACTGAGGGAATTTGAGCAAATCCCAGCAGACATCTGCAGGTGAGTGAAAACTACAAAGCTTGCATCTTCCATGGGAGATTATTAATAATAATGAATTTGTAGGGTGCAATCCATACCTCATGCATGTATTGGGGGTGTTGTTCCCCACCCATTTTAGGTACCCAAAGAATAAAAAAGTGACCAAAAGCATAGTCTGTATTATAAAGTTTATTTTAATAATCAATTTTTGTTTTTTAACATTATATAGAGGTCATGATCCAAAACAATATTTACATTTTCAAAAAGAAAATAAACAAAACCAAAACAACAACAAATATACAGTTGTCCTCATAAATTTACATACCCTGGCAGAATCTATGATTTCTTGGCCATTATTCAGAGAATATGAATGATAACACAAAAAACATTTCTTTCACTCATGGTTAGTGTTTGGCTGAAGCCATTTATTATCAATCAACTATGTTTAGTCTTTTTAAATCATAATGACAGCAGAAACTACCCAAATGACTCTGATCAAAAGTTTACATACCCCAGTGATTTTGGCCTGATAACATGCACACAAGTTGCCACAAAGGAGTTTGAATGACTATTAAAGGTAAGCATCCTCACCTGTGATCTGTTTGCTTGTAATTAGTGTGTGTGTATAAAAGGTCAATACGTTTCTGGACTCCTGACAGACCCTTGCATCTTTCATCCAGTGCTGCACTGACGTTTCTGGATTCTGAGTCATGAGGAAAGCAAAAGAATTGTCAATTGTCAAAGGATCTGCAGGAAAAGATTGAACTGTATAAAACAGGAAAGGGATATTGTCAGAAACCATGAATCAGACTGAGACAGAAGTACAGTTAAATCACATTTGTTTAATAGTAATAAAAAAGGTAAACAGAGTAAACTTAGTCAAAACATAACCAGAGTTCAGGAACTAGAAAGGATAGTCAGACAAGTCAAAACATCAGGGAGCCAGAGATGAGCGTAGTAGAACAGCAAGCAGGATCTGGAGCCAGAAGGAATGTCAGCCAAGCAAGTCTTTAACAGGAACACAGAAGAGCGTCTCTAGAGATGTGACAAGGTGAAGGCAGAGATCATCTGGACTGGACGCCTTAAGTAGGCAGGACTGACGAGCAGGATATCATCAACAGGTGAGTCACTGTGGAGAGATAGGATCTGGCAATTAGCCGACAGGTGAGCAGTCAGCTTTGAGAAGGAAGGGCTGAGCCCAGCCCTGACAGATATAAAAAAGTATCCCACTTAAAATACACCAAACAGCACAGAGACAAGCCTCAAACCTTGTGGCACATTTGGAGTGATGAGACCAAAATGTAGTTTTTTGGCCACAACCATAAATGCTACATTTAGAGAAGAGTCAACAAGGCCTATGATGAAAGGTACACCATTCCTACTGTGAAACACGGAGGTGGATCGCTGATGTTTTTGGGATGTGTGAGCTACAAGGGCATGGGAAATTTGGTCAAAATTGATGACAAGATGAATGTAGTATTTTATCAAAAAATACTGGAAGAACATTTGCATTAATCAGCCAGGAAGCTGCGCATGGGACGTACTTGGACATTCCAAAACACAAGGCCAAGTTGACCTGTCATTAGCTACAGCAGGATAAAGTGAAGGTTCTGGAGTGGCCATCTCAGTCTCCTGACCTCAATATCATTGAGCCACTCTGGGGAGATCTCAAACGTGCAGTTCATGCAAGAAAGCCCAAGAATGTACAGGAACTGGAGGCTTTTTGCCAAGAGGAATCGGCAGCTTTACCATCTGAGAAGATAAAGAGCTACATCTACAAATACCACAAAAGACTTCAAGCTGTCATTGATGTTAAAGGGGGCAATACACAGTATTAAGAACTGGGGTATGTAAACTTTTGATCAGGGTCATTTGGCTAGTTTCTGTTGTCATTATGATTTAAAAAGAGTAAACACAATTGATTGATAATAAATGGCTTCAGCCAAATAATAACTATGAGTCAAATAAAAGTTTTTGTGTTATCATTCATATGCTCTGAAAAATGACAAAAAAAAACAGATTCTGCCAGGGTATGTAAACTTATGAGCACAACTGTATTTGTACATTGCTAAATTTAAACTCCTAAACATTTACAAGATGTTTAGGCCAAAATGTATTGCCCCAAAACTTCATCAGCAGGGAACATAAAATATTCTGCCATTTTGTCACGAATTGCAAGGGCTTTCCCTAGAGCAGTGTTACTCAACTCCAGTTCTCAAGGCACCCCAAAAGGTCATGTTTTCAGGAATGGTAATTACTAAGGCAGTAAAACTGATCGAATCACCTCTGCAAAATAATGGAGAGCTTGAAAACATGACCTGTTGGGGCGCCTTGAGGACTATAGTTGAGAAACACTGCCCTAGAGCACTGTTCCATTGAGCTTGTTTCAGGGCATGGTGTATATCCTGAAGAAATGGCTGCATATCACTGCCGATCCATGTGAACTATTTATTGTATAATCTTCAAGAGCAGACAGTACATAAAAGGACAAAAAGTAGCTGTTGTTTACGCATTTCACAAAAAATTGCGCTTAATCTTAACACAGGGAAGCCAGGATGTTTCCTCCTAAATAGCACTTCCCACACCTGTCACCTGTATGCTCTTGAAGATTATGTAATACATGTGTAGCACTAACCCCTGAAGGAGCTGCTGGAATTTATTTGGGCCTGTACTCAGCTTTATTTCCCCTTTGAATACCTCGGTCCCCCTGACACAGCTGTGGTATAATAGTGTGCAGTCAAGACAAAACCTTAAAGACAAGCTCACAGTACACAATGTGATATACCTGTTTGTCTTTACCTTGGCCTCCACTTGCAATGTGATGTAGGGGAAAACAACACTCACACACTTGTACTTGAATAAGAACCTTGTTTACTGTAATTGCTTTAAAGGGTAAACACTACAATGGTTGTATTGTCAGACCAACATAGTCTGACAGTCAACCGAACTTTATCTTACAAATATATTACACAGATATAAAGAGTCTGAAATAATTTGTGGGTAATGTATGAAAGTAAATAGGATAACCGTCAGAGTGAATTGTTCTCACTATGAGCACTATTCTATTCTATGTGCGCTTATAACTATACCTAATCAGAGATTAACTTGATAAAGTATAATGCATATTAGAGAGCTCACATATTTAATATCACATAAACCTTAATATGGTAATGGAACACAAGGCCTTGTATTTTACTAAATAGTCCCTCTTTTCTTCTGTCTTCTGCTAGCAAAAATAAAGTAGATTTGTAATCCAAAGGGTTAATGACTCCTGATCAAAGTAGGCTGAAAGATAGAAGCAAAGTTCTGGTGCCACAGCACTCTAACTATCTTTGGTGTCAGTGACTCAGTACTAAATCTCTTAATGAGGTACAGGCCCAAAGCCTAATGTTAACTCAATCTAATCCTCTTGACTCCGCTTGTGGAACTATGGGTCCCAGTAACTCTGTCCTGTACAAATGGATGTGTAAAAGTGCATCAAGAAGCTTTTTGGGCAACAGCCCTCTCACCCAACCAGGACAGTGTTGTCAGAAGACTCCGTTCTGATGTACAGGGTTCTGTCTCCGGCTGGCCGGCACTGCTGCGCTGCTCTGCTCCACACAACGAGATGCCCCGACACTCCCAGATGGCTCCAACAGGCTCCTCTGGCTCCTTCCCAGTCCTGGTCAGCTCACAGGTGTATTGCAGTATCGCTCCTTGGATCGCTCTTCCGTGGAGGTAGGCCGCGCTGCACTGGAGACCTCACACAGATCCTCCCAGGCTGGCAATGCGTGTCCAAGAGACCAAAGATGGCCACTCCCAGCCTTTTTATAGTCTTCCCACAATGCAGTTCAGTTCTCCCAATGTTATGGGAGTTAATGGCCATCATGGGTAGGTCAAGTTAATGTCCAAATGTAAATAAACAAAACACTTCCATGTCAACTTCTTAAATGATGAAAAATAAAGATGCAGTACTTTTATATTTTGGCCGCTAGATGGCGCCATATACCAACTTATTAACATTACAGCATTACATAGAGTTAGAAGCAAAAATTGTCAGCGCTACACATGGTTCATGTGGATCAACAGTGGTGTGCAGCAATTTCTTTGGGATATACAGTGTTGCAGTTGTGAGCCGTGGCAAGCATCCATGTGCGGATAGTACAAGGCTGCTTATGTCTCACCTGGAGCAGTGTTTCTCTTTACCATTGATGTCAGGACATGGTGTAAGCAGTCATCAAATCTGTATCCATCCCTCTTCCTTACATAGATATGAAGAACAGCAGGTTGCCTTGATGATATTGCATTGTCCAGAGCCATCTGGATGGCTCTGTGAAAATACGCTGTTTGCCAGTGTGCTTAACTGTTCTGTGTGTATGTCAAAGCATCTAGTTAAATATTTGCTTGACCTGACTGAGTCCCCGTTGTGAAAAAAGACTACTATAAACAACAAAAGCTTGATTGGGAACAAAAACAAAAAGGAACGCTGGCTCCCTTGTTCCAGAGCATGGTCTATCCTCTGGTATTTCTAGTTGGTTGTCTCTCAGTCGCTGCATGAATTTGGAATTATTGAAGATAGAGGAATCAGTATTAATTCCCACATTGATATTAGTGATGTGATAATCTGCATCCACAACTGCCAGTAGTAGGACCAAGGAAAAATCCTTCTTGTAGTTGAAGTATTTGCTCCCAATACACAGTGGGATTACTATTTTGATGTGCTTGCCATCAGCCATTGGCATCACCAATTTCCTCCAGTTTCACCAGATTGCCTTCCATGTTGCGTAAACAACATTATAATAGCTTGATGACTTACCCATGAAAAACTCAAAATACATGGATGCACGTGAATGAAAAAGAGAAAATATGCAGAGGCACCTCTAAGTGGAGACTGATTAAAAATGCATTTGGTACAATATAGGAGAGGAACTCACATTTTTAATGGTAAAATAGGCATGTAGGTATAGTGCAATGTCCATGGGACAACTGCCACGCTGTGCTGCTGTGCCGCCATGGACAGTGGACTATACCTACATGAGTTACTCTCCTATTTTGTACCAAATACATTTTTAATTAGTCTGCACTTAGACACGCCTCTGCATCTTTTCTCTTTTGCATGATACTTGGAGATTGGTTCTACCTCCTTTCCTGAGGTTTGCCATGAGCTATGGACAGCAATTAGCCCTAAGACCCCCTGTTTGGATGTACTACTTGTATGTGATTCTTTATTTTTTTAGACCTTGCATTTGATTTTTCTAGTTTCATACAGATGGTAAAAGAAATAATCTGTTAACAACCATTGCACCTTTTCCCATTGTTTGTTTGTTTGTTTTGTGAATGACCAATAGCAAGAAACCTGTAAATACATGAAACTCCACATGTTTTTACATTGTGAGGAGGGTGCTGAGGAGTGTGCTGCCCTCAATGAGCAAGCTAACAATTATGATGTTAGAGCCAAGTTTGCCATCCACCAGAAGCAATTAAAATCCTGGCAGAGGAAAGAAGGTGGAAAAGGCTACCATATTTTTGCCTCTCATGCCCATGCTGGAAAAAGTGACGGCATGTAGAATGGTCTCCTTAAGATATGACATTCTTGTCCTGATTACTGTTTATCACCATGATACGCCACCAATGTGTAGGCAGTCCCAAATGTTGGCACCACTATCACGACTGCTTTCCCAAAAGTACTCTTACAAGGGCCACTATATCTCCCAATGGGAGTATCCTGTGCAGGATTTATTTTATCAGTCACAAATGCCTTCAGCTACCTCATCTTCTGTTGCCTATAGGCCTCTGCTACCACCCTCACAGTATCACAATGTAATGCCAAAGAGAAGCCAGATGGAGGATATTGTTTAGAAGAGCAGTGACAGATCTGCATCACCCTCTTTTAATATTCTTTAAAATAATATAACTTAGGCTTTAGTGCTTGTTGTTATACATGTTTTCAAATTGAAAGAGAAGTTTCGCCAAGATATTTTGGCTCTACTTCGCCTGTAGGTCCCAGGAGTGCACTTAGTTCTGCACTCCTGTGACTTGTATTCAGCCGACAGCTGGCTGAAGCCCGCTGTTGGCCAACCGCGCTCAGTCCGTCCAGGCTCTGCAAAGATCCTGACTTTAAAGTTGGGATCCACCCAGAAGCCTGAACTGGCACCTGGCTCAGCCTCTCGGTGATCTGCTAAGAGCCTAAGCCAGCCCCTCCCACCACCTCCACGGCCTGGCATTTCATTGAGTGCTGGAGAGGCAGACAGAGAGACAGTCACCAGCTCTCTGCTCAGAGAGGAAAGAAGAACTGAGCGATCAGCTGTGTTTGGTTGCTCAGTTCTCACTGCAGAGAAGGGGGGAGACAAATGCAGCATCGTATCGATGCTGCATCCACCTAGGTCTGTAAAAAAGGACAGAACCCCAGGGCATACCACCAGCACAATCCTACTATGTCCACTGGTGTTCCCATGGCTTGTGTTTTTTTGGCTTGTTGTTTTATTTTTAGGTGATAACCAATCCAATAAAATATGTTGGCCAATAAAAAAAAGTAAAATGACTTCTGTTGATTAGCTTTATTTTTATCAACTTGCTACTGCATCTGTCTTCTCTTTAGAGACACACGGTTTTCCAAAGAGATTGCACTTAAAAAATGAGTGAATGTCACTGAAAAATGTGGGATGAAATACTTAGCTTTCATACAAGTGAGGTGAAGTAAAAGATATACTCCATCTTGCTGGTAGAAAGACAACCAGTGTCATTCCACTAGGGACACTTGGGACAACCTGGGCATGACAGTGCTATGCAATGAAACAGGAGGGTACATATTTTGGATAACACTTGCAACACTTAGACCCCTTTCACACTGAGGCGCTTTGCAGTCGCTATAGCGCTAAAAATAGCGCCTGTAAAGCGACTGTAAAGTGCCTCTCCTGTCACTCCAATGTGAAAGTCCGAGGACTTTCACACTGGAGCGGTACGCTGGCAGGACGTCAAAAAAATCTCCTGCTAGCAGCTTCTTTGAGGCGCTTTAGGAGCAGTGTATACACCGCTCCTAAAGCTCCCCTGCCCCGCCCCTCCACTTTTAACCCTTTTTCGGCCGCTAGCGGGGGTTAAAAGCTCCCCACTAGTGGCCGAAAAGCACCTCTAAAATGAAATAGTGGCGCTTTACCGCCGTCGCCCGGGTGAGGTGAGTGCAAAAGTGCCCTTAGCCCTTGTTCACACTGCCATGGCTTCAAAGTCGCATGACTTTGAATCCGACATCCCTGAGCGACTTCATGATGGCTTGCATATGACTTTTTTTTACCAGAAGTCAATGCAAGTCATGTTGAAGTCGCGACAAAGTGGTGCAGAAACCTTTTTCTAAGTCAGAGCAACATGAGATGCACCAATTAGCTTGGTTCTATTGCTGTTAATGGGGAGCGACTTGTAATAGGACTTTGAACTCTCAAGTCACATGACAAGTTGTGGCAGTGTGAACCGGGGCTTAAGCAGTATTACTTACCATAGTGTAAGGACAAGATGTTCAGTAGGTGACACTGCTTTGCGGTACACTGCATCTTGCAGCTGAAGGTTGGACGTGAACATTTTAAGCAGATGAGCAAAGCTGTCATAAATAAAATGAAATATATGATTCATGCAACACACATACCAGATACTTAACTTGTGTAGAGTGTTCCTGATATCTTTTTTTCTCAATACTCTATGCAAAAACTTTTGACTTTGAAGCAGGATTTTTTTTTTGGAGGTAGTAAGAGATTGCAAAGGAGAGAAAAACTTTAGCTCTTTGTAGTAAAATACTGAGACATCCACTTTGTACTTTAACGTGCACCTGTGCCCAGACTATGGACAGTAGTATATACTTAATTTTTGTTAAAAACAAGCAATGCCTGACCTCTTTAGCTGATAGAGTATGGGATTAAATGTATAATTTCCGTATTTACAGATGACACCAATCTATGCAGTAGAATTACACAGAGGAATAAATGACCTCAGATATTCTAATGTGCAAGCAGAGAAGCATCTTCTCAGTGTTTACCCTTAAAGTTTTTTTTTGTCTCATTGTATGATTCTAGGCAACCAGTTGGTTGAATGATTTGAATGACAACTGTTTTATCATAGCTCAGTATTTTTTTTATTTTTTTTTTACAGCAAGCTGTGTCCTAGAAGATTTATTTATTTTTTGTTTAGCAGGCCAATGCAAAAAACAGGATAATTTCGAGTCAACGAAAAAGTTAAAACTAAAAGTTAATGAACACATTACAGAGGTGAAAACACCCTTTAAGTTGGGAAAGTGGCCTGCAAATAGTTTTGTCCTCCAATCCCCTATCCCAACCATTTTATCAAGGGAAACTTCAGTTGGGGAAATTATTTATTTTTTATTTATATATTTTGTTATTTAACTCTCTTTTTACCTAGTAGAATAGCTCAAATGTTCCCTGTAACTTTACAGCAGTATCAAACACTCTTTCCATCCTCTAGCAGTCTCTAACATGACTGTCACAAGTTAGTGTGAATCCGTTGTTATACCAGTGGGAGGAATTGCTCAACGAAGGCATGGACTCTAACAAACACCTGAGTGGAATTCACATCATGTGACTTCCAGATTGTAGGCCTTGCGGCAGCTCAACTTGGAACAGTTTGTAAGAGCCCTTTGAAAAAAATATTTGATCAATATCCTTGAATGATATGCTTGCTTCACCAGGTGCATAGCTCCATAACAAGTAAGAGCCGGTTCACACCAGCATGCTCTGCGAGATTGCATGTGATTCGCTCCACACTGCAAATCACATGCGATGTCCGCTCAATGCAATTTCAGCCATACAGATAGTATGGCTGATATCGCATTCAGACCAAACTCGCACAGGACCCTTTTTTTTGGTCCACACCCATGCGATCCGATTCATGCCTGAACTGTCAGTTCGCAGTGCGATATGCGAGCTGATTTGGGGGTGTCATTAACATTGTATTAACACTCCCAGCAGTTCGCATAAGGCAGTGTGAACTGCCGTGCAAGTCAGGTGCGATGCGGGAACCCACGGTGGATTTGCAGGGTTCCCGCATCGCACAAGTATGAACCGGCACTCAGTGTTCTGACTACGCTGGACAAACACTAACTTTCTAGAGCGTTTTGGAGTTTTTATCAGCTTTTAAACATGCCAACCATGTTTGTTTTCATTTCAAGCTACTAAATTGCAGTGGAAATTTATTAAAATTATTACATGTAGCACCCCTCAGTAGGCTACCAGTTTTAGGTAAATGTAGTTTTTGGCCTCCCTGCAATCAGGAAAAGCAGTAATCATTTGTTAATGTCTGCTCTAGGTTCTGCAGGTGCAGACTCAGCTACTTTCCCCTTCATCCCACTGAGCTCTGGGATAAAGTGGGCGGGAGAGATTAACCCTGGCCTGCACATTCATGACTCCTTAGCCAATCCCTGGTCAGGAAAGTGAGTGACCAACAGGGGACTGAGAGGGGTATAAATAAGCTGCGGCATAGAAGAGCTTCCTCCTGTTCATGGGAGAGCAAGACCCAGCCTGAGGGCTGAGGCATTCCTGGGAGTATACTTGCAACACTAAAGAAATCTTTATAGGGTCTCAGCTCCTGTTAGGGCTCAGGGACCTTAAGCCTAACATCCTGAAAGCTGGCAGAAAGCTCTACTGAAGGTCAAGGTAACAGGCAACAAGTACAGAAGCTGACTGGTACTGCAGGTGACATTACAGTACACAGGGAGCAGTGAGCACCTGCCATGTGCAGAGGCGGCTCTCTAATTAGGCGAAATAGGCGGTGGCCTCAGGCCTCGCAGTCATAGGGGCCTCGCACAGCTGGCTAGTTTACCTAATTAGAGAGCCGCCTCATTCAGCAGCAGAGATCTCCGTCCCGAGTCCCCTCGCCCTGCTACAGGGAGAGATAACAGGCTGCGAGTGAGACGTGTGATCGGAGCTCACAGACATCTCCGGATCACAGACAGGGAGGGAGAGCCGCTCAGTGTACACGCTGCTCTGACAGATCTCCCTCCTCCCCCTGCTGCCCGCACAGCCAGACAGAAGAGGAGAGAGAGCTTATGCTCCTCCTCCTCCCGCCCTCTCCTCCTGTGTCTGCCCCGCCCACTCTCCTCGGCAGTGTTCTCTGCTCTGCCTCAGAGAAGGGGATGTGTGGGCGGGAAGATTCAAGCTGAAGCCCAGGAAAAGGGGAGTCTGATCCATCCCTCCATCCATCCATCCCTCCTGCCTCCC